>NC_092343.1:335215751-335527115 GCF_046630445.1 Rutidosis leptorrhynchoides | reverse complement strand
TTGTGAAGAAGAAGGATGGATCCTTCCGTATGTGTATCGACTACCGTGAACTCAACAAATTGACAATCAAGAATCAGTATCCTCTTCCCCGCATTGATGATCTTTTTGATCAACTACAAGGATCGAGCGTTTACTCAAAGATCGATTTACGATCCGGTTATCACCAGTTGAGGGTAAAAGAAAGCGGTGTGATGAAGACTGCATTCAGAATTCGTTATGGTCATTATGAGTTTCTCGTGATGCCATTCGGTTTAACCAATGCACCTGCCGTGTTCATGGATCTCATGAATCGTGTCTGCAAGCCATACCTGGATAAGTTCGTTATCGTCTTCATAGATGATATCCTTATCTACTCCAAAAGCAAAGAAGAATATGAGCAACATCTTCGTCTAGTGCTTGAACTCTTGAGACAAGAGCAACTTTATGCGAAATTCTCCAAGTGTGAATTTTGGTTGAAGGAAGTCCAATTTCTGGGTCATGTTGTGAGTGACCAGGGTATCAAAGTTGATCCTGCCAAGATTGAAGCTATCAGCAAGTGGGAAACCCCCACTACTCCGACGCACATTCGCCAATTTCTAGGTCTCGCCGGTTACTACCGAAGGTTTATTGAAGGATTTTCTCTGATTGCGCGTCCTTTGACCGCACTGACTCACAAAGGGAAGAAGTTCATTTGGGAACCCGCACATGAATCAGCATTTCAAACTTTGAAGAAAAAGTTGACCACCGCACCTATCTTATCACTTCCTGAAGGCAGTGACGATTTCGTCGTTTATTGCGATGCATCGAAAAGTGGTTTTGGTTGTGTACTGATGCAAAGATCAAAGGTTATCGCTTACACTTCTCGTCAACTGAAGATTCACGAATGGAACTACACTACTCACGATCTCGAACTTGGAGCCGTTGTCTTTGCGCTCAAATTATGGAGACACTATTCGTATGGAACGAAAAGTACTATCTTCACCGACCACAAGAGTCTCCAGCACATCTTTGATCAGAAGCAACTAAATATGAGACATCGTCGATGGATCGAGACGCTAAACGACTATGATTGTGAACTTCGTTATCATCCTGGCAAGGCCAATGTTGTAGCTGACGCTTTAAGCCGAAAGGAGAGGATGGCACCTCTTCGTGTTCGGGCACTGAACATCACCATCCATTCAAATCTCAACAGCCAGATCCGAGTAGCCCAAGATGAGGCTCTCAAAGAGGAGAATATATCTCATGAACATTTGAACATACTTGTCTCTCGATTCGAGGTTAGGGAAACTGGACTCCGATGTTATGCCGGAAGAATTTGGGTACCTTGTTATGGAGATCTACGGAACCTTATATTAGATGAAGCCCACAAGTCTAGATATTCGATTCATCCCGGAGCGGGCAAAATGTACCACGATCTTAAGGAGCAGTATTGGTGGCCGAATCTTAAGAAAGACGTTGCAACTTATGTTGGTAAGTGTCTGACTTGTTTGAAAGTTAAGGCCGAGCATCAGAGGCCCTCTGGATTACTTCAACAACCGAAAATCCCACAATGGAAGTGGGAAAGGATCACCATGGATTTCATCACTAAGCTACCAAAGACGGTGGGCGGATACGATACCATCTGGGTTATCGTTGACCGTCTTACCAAATCTGCACACTTCCTAGCTATGAAGGAAACGGATACGATGGAGAGACTTGCTCAATTATACATCAAAGAGGTTGTATCTCTTCATGGTGTACCTTTATCGATCATCTTAGATCGCGATCTCCGTTTTGCTTCCAGATTGTGGCATTCTTTGCAAGGAGCCATGAGAACCTGTCTCGACATGAGTACTGCTTATCACCCACAGACCGACGGGCAAAGTGAACGAACTATTTAGACTTTGGAGGACATGTTGCGTGCATGTGTCATTGATTTCGGAAAGGCCTGGGAAAGGCATTTGTGGCTAGCCAAATTCTCGTACAACAACAGTTATCACTCGAGTATTAATGCCGCACCTTTTGAAGCGTTGTATGGCCGCAAGTGCCGATCTCCTATTTGTTGGGCCGAAGTAGGCGAAAAGCAAATCACCGGACCCGAGGTAGTCCATGAAATAACGGAGAAGATTGCTCAGATTCAAGCGAGACTTAAGACTGCCCGCGATCGTCAAAAGAGTTATGACTACCTTAAACGTAAAGACTTCGAATTCAACGTAGGCGACCGTGTAGTGTTGAAGGTTGCACCTTGGAAAGGTGTGATCCGTTTTGGAAAATGTGGAAAGTTAAACCCACGATATATTGGTCCTTTTGAAATCTTGGAACGTGTTGGACCCGTTGCTTACCGTTTGGATCTACCAGCACAATTGAGCTCAGTTCATCCCACCTTCCACATGTCAAACTTGAAGAAGTATCTTGCTGCACCTGAACTCATCATACCACTTGAAGAACTTACTATTGATGACAAACTCCACTTCGTGGAAGAGCCTGTTGAAATTATGGACCGTGAGGTCAAGACTTTGAAATGCAACAAGATTCCGATCGTCCGAGTACGATGGAATGCCAAAACGAGGACCTGAGTTTACCTGAGAGCGAGAGGATCAAATGATGCAAAAGTATCCTTACCTTTTCCCAGCTCCTCCATCTATCTCAGCTTATAATTTCGGGACGAAATTTTCTTTAACAGGTGGGTAATGTAACGACCCTGGATTTTCCATCCTTTAATTAATGATGTTTATTATTAATGCTTGTGTATTAACGAATGTATTTTATTACATTTACTTGTCACTGTACTTGACTTTTGAATGCCCGACACGTCTTTGTGACACACGTACATTACACGAATAATATTTTCGAGTATTATTTACATTCATGATTGATTTTTATTAATCATTTTAATTAACTAAGGTTATTAGTTGATTACTTGGGCCTTTATTAGTGTTAATGGACTTTTACTTGAATTATTACTTAATTGGACTTGGGCTCATGATTAGTGGACTTAGAAGCCCACACTACATCCTTAATGGATTAATTAGCCCATTTTATTTATGCAAGTATTACTTAAGATGAAACTAGATGGATTAGTGCATGGAATCTAGTTATTCACTTAGTTACACCTTATCCCCATGCAAGCTCATCTTATAACCAACTTTTAAGACAATTACATGCATGAACTAGTGGTTCTTTCCCTTCCTCTTGATTCCTCTTGGCCGTCGGCCATACTAGTGTTTGGAGGGAGTTTTGTTTCATTTTTTTTTATTACTTCCCTACTTGTGTAAACCTCATTTCAAACAAACACAACTTACTACACTTTTCTCTCAAGCTTTTCTCTCATTTTCTCTCTTTCTTGTAAGTAACTTGAACAAATCTCTCTTCCTTTTCTCTTGGCCAAAACCGTAGCCTAGCTACACATTATCATCATCATTACTTGTTGATTATTGTTGTTTAATTACTTACTTGTTCTTTGTTGTTGATTGCTTACATGTTATTAAGAATCAAACTCTTTAGTTTGTTCTTCATTTTATCTTGTTATTCAAGAACATAAAGAACCTAGGAGAATCAAGTTTATGTTTTGATTCTTCCATAAAACTTGTTAAAGAAAGTTCATATTGTAAAATCATACTTGAATTCATGTTAGTAAACTTAAAAGTTTACTTCCTTAAAGATCAAGACTTTGGCTTGAATCTTTAAAGTATGAACAACAATGAACTAGTTACTTGATTATTTAGTTTATTTCTTCATTTGTTCATGTTTTAAATTCGTGATTTGTTGTAATAATGGTCAAGTGTTACTAGTTAACTTTGATCTCATTTTTCTTGAACTAAAGTTAACTTATAAGTTTAAGAACAAGGAAGTTTAACTTTCTAGTTATAACTTCACATACATATGAAAGATCTAAGTTTATATAGCTTATGGTCTACTTATTTAGTCATAAACAAAAGCTTGAAAGCTTACATATACTTTACAAGATGAAAATCTAAGTTTTATAGCTTATGGTTTCATTAAAGTGTGTTATTACTTAGGATTTAACTTAATAACTTTAGATCTAGAATTTTGGGTCTTGGATCTTCAAGATCTAACTAAGAACTATGTTCTACAACTTAAGATCTTGATTAGTTAGTTTACTTTCAAGTTTGTAGTTCAATATTACTTTTATAGTTCATGTATGTGTCGGATCTAAGATTTTGATGTAACTTTGGTTCATCAAGCTACTTGCAACACTTAAATGAGTTGTGCTACATGTCTTAGACTTACACAAGTGTTATGATGGTAAAACCTTGGTTAAGATGATGCAAACACATCAACGAGTTGTACACTTGAAGCTATATGCATCAAGGATGAGAACCGTGATAAGCATCGAGCACCAAGAACCCACCGGAACCTACTGTTTACTATTTTATGGAACAGACCCGAATACCTGGGCTACTATAAAGTTGATTTTCAGTTATCTCTGTTCGAGTAGATAATTTTTCGTTTAAGACTCATCTTAATCCGAGTTACAGTTTAGGATCTATGGCCCTCCGAGTGTCACTATGTCCTTTAACGTTGTGCTGAAAATTCTGAACTACTCGCACTTAGACCATCGCCACGGTCAAACGATGATGAGTTTGCTTCTAGAATTTTTACCACAACTAAAGGACTCATATACGGAGCCATGGCCACTGGTCTCACCTTATTTCAGTAGGTATAGAGGCCGTGGTGACTGATCGAAGTCAGCCTTTGTTTTAAACTCTTTTCATGAACGAAACTTACTTTACACCTTTTGTTTAATGATGAATGATGATGACCCTTAAGACCTTATTTACATACTTTTAAACCTATTGGGACGATTTACTGACTTAGCAATATTTGACTTAGGTTGAGGACTTTTCGGACCTACGTACTTGCTTACTTCCCGACTCGACTTTACCACTACTTTACCACTGTGAGTTATAGCATCCCTTTTTACTTTAACTATTTTGGGAACTGAGAATACATGCGCATTTTATGTTTTACATACTAGGCACGAGTACTTAAACTTTATATATGTGTGGGTTATACAACGGCATAAACATTCCCTTTAGCTCGGTAACGTTTAGTCATTGGTTTTTGAACCGGTGAACGCGAATCTTAGATATGGAACCATAGGGTTTGACATCCCCACTCGGGCTAGTAGCGCTAGCATTTAATGGGTGTTTAATACTTCGTATACATACGCACTTTCTAAGTGTACTTTCAGGGGGTTATAAACGTTAAGTTAGTTACCAAGTGCCCACGGTTAAACATATACTTTATCATACTGTTTTGAAACGCTCTTTGTAGAACTGAAATCTCGTGGCCTACCTTACATACTGTTATACTTAAACTATAGCTCACCAACCTTTGTGTTGACTTTTTTAAGCATGTTTTTCTCAGGTGCTTAAAGTTGCTTCCGCTGTTGTACTAGTTTTGCTGTAGACACCCGCTGCTTTAGAGATGTCACCGCATGAACGTTTATCTTGCATTCATAAACATTATTACTTTTGAAACTATGATTTGTAACGACCATTGGGGTCACCTACAATTATTAATTGCTTCTATTCATAGAAGCATACTTTTGATGTAAAACATTCAACGTTAGTTATGACGTCACCTTTTATCATGAATGCAAATGTATTTTGAAATAACATATAGTGTTTGACCTTGTAATGATCTTGTTGTTGATGATTCGTACACGATGGTTTTGTACGGGGCATCACACCTGGGCTACTGGAAAAGTTGATTTCCAGATTGTTCGGTTTGAGTAGATGAATTTTCGTTTAAGACTCGTCTTAATCCGGCTTACGGTTTAGGATTTATAGCCTTCCGAAAGTCACTACGCCCTTATAACGTTGTGCTGAAATTTCTGACCTACTCACACTTAAACTGTCGTCACGGTCAAACGAAGACGAGTTTGGTTCTGGAAATTGGTCAGCAACTTGGAGACTCATATACGGAGCCATGGCCACTGGTCTCACCTCATTTCAGTTTGTATAGAGGTTGTGGCAGCTGAACGAAGTCAGCCTTTGTTTCGATCTCTATTCTTGATTGAAACTTACTTTACCCTTTTTGACTTATGATGAATGATGATGATACTTAAGACCTAATTTACATACTTTTAAACCTTTGGGAACGATTTACTGACTTAGTAACTTTTAACTTAGGTTGAGGACCTTTCGGACCAACTACTTGCTTACTTATCTCGTTTTAACTTAACTACTTTTCACTGTGAGTTATAGCATCCCTTTTTACTTTAACTATTTTGGAAACTGAGAATACATGCGCGTTTTACATTTTACATACTAGGCATGAGTACTTAAACTTTATATATATATGTGGGTTACACAACGGCATAAACTTTCCCCTTAGCTCGGTAACGTTTAGTCATTGGTTTTTGAACCGGTGAACGCGAATCTTAGATATGGATCCATAGGGTTTGACATCCCCACTCGGACTAGTCGCGCTAGCATTTAACGGGTGTTTAATACTTCGTAAACTTACGCACTCGCCAAGTGTACTTTTAGGGGGTGATATTGAAATGTCCCGTTCTTATTGATTAAAAACGTTCCATATTAATTGATTTCGTTGCGAGGTTTTGACCTCTATATGAGACGTTTTTCAAAGACTGCATTCATTTTTAAAATAAACCATAACCTTTATTTCATAGATAAAGGTTTTAAAAAGCTTTACGTAGATTATCAAATAATGATAATCTAAAATATCCTGTTTACACACGACCATTACATAATGGTTTACAATACAAATATGTTACAACAAAATAAGTTTCTTGAATGTAGTTTTTACACAATATCATACAAGCATGGACTCCAAATCTCGTCCTTATTTAAGTATGCGACAGCGGAAGCTCTTAATAATCACCTGAGAATAAACATGCTTAAAACGTCAACAAAAATGTTGGTGAGTTATAGGTTTAACCTATATATATCAAATCATAATAATAGACCACAAGATTTCATATTTCAATACACATCCCATACATAGAGAAAAAAAAAATCATTCATATGGTGAACATCTGGTAACCGACATTAACAAGATGCATATATAAGAATATCCCCATCATTCCGGGACACCCTTCGGATATGATATAAATTTCGAAGTACTAAAGCATCCGGTACTTTGGATGGGGTTTGTTAGGCCCAATAGATCTATCTTTAGGATTCGCGTCAATTAGGGTGTCTGTTCCCTAATTCTTAGATTACCAGACTTAATAAAAAGGGGCATATTCAATTTCGATAATTCAACCATAGAATGTAGTTTCACGTACTTGTGTCTATTTTGTAAATCATTTATAAAATCTGCATGTATTCTCATCCCAAAAATATTAGATTTTAAAAGTGGGACTATAACTCACTTTCACAGATTTTTACTTCGTCGGGAAGTAAGACTTGGCCACTGGTTGATTCACGAACCTATAACAATATATACATATATATCAAAGTATGTTCAAAATATATTTACAACACTTTTAATATATTTTGATGTTTTAAGTTTATTAAGTCAGCTGTCCTCGTTAGTAACCTACAACTAGTTGTCCACAGTTAGATGTACAGAAATAAATCGATAAATATTATCTTGAATCAATCCACAACCCAGTGTATACGTATCTCAGTGTTGATCACAACTCAAACTATATATATTTTGGAATCAACCTCAACCCTGTATAGCTAACTCCAACATTCACATATAGAGTGTCTATGGTTGTTCCGAAATATATATAGATGTGTTGACATGATAGGTCGAAACATTGTATACGTGTCTATGGTATCTCAAGATTACATAATATACAATACAAGTTGATTAAGTTATGGTTGGAATAGATTTGTTACCAATTTTCACGTAGCTAAAATGAGAAAAATTATCCAATCTTGTTTTACCCATAACTTCTTCATTTTAAATCCGTTTTGAGTGAATCAAATTGCTATGGTTTCATATTGAACTCTATTTTATGAATCTAAATAGAAAAGTATAGGTTTATAGTCGGAAAAATAAGTTACAAGTCGTTTTTGTAAAGGTAGTCATTTCAGTCGAAAGAACGACGTCTAGATGACCATTTTAGAAAACATACTTCCACTTTGAGTTTAACCATAATTTTTGGATATAGTTTCATGTTCATAATAAAAATCATTTTCTCAGAATAACAACTTTTAAATCAAAGTTTATCATAGTTTTTAATTAACTAACCCAAAACAGCCCGCGGTGTTACTATGACGGCGTAAATCCGGTTTTACGGTGTTTTTCGTGTTTCCAGGTTTTAAATCATTAAGTTAGCATATAATATAGATATAGAACATATGTTTAGTTGATTTTAAAATTCAAGTTAGAAGGATTAACTTTTGTTTGCGAACAAGTTTAGAATTAACTAAACTATGTTCTAGTGATTACAAGTTTAAACCTTCGAATAAGATAGCTTTATATGTATGAATCGAATGATGTTATGAACATCATTACTACCTTAAGTTCCTTGGATAAACCTACTGGAAAAGAGAAAAATGGATCTAGCTTCAATGGATCCTTGGATGGCTCGAAGTTCTTGAAGCAGAATCATGACACGAATACAAGTTCAAGTAAGATCATCACTTGAAATAAGATTGTTATAGTTATAGAAATTGAACCAAAGTTTGAATATGATTATTACCTTGTATTAGAATGATAACCTACTGTAAGAAACAAAGATTTCTTGAGGTTGGATGATCACCTTACAAGATTAGAAGTGAGCTAGCAAACTTGAAAGTATTCTTGATTTTATGTAACTAGAACTTGTAAAATATATGAAGAACACTTAGAACTTGAAGATAGAACTTGAGAGAGATCAATTAGATGAAGAAAATTGAAGAATGAAAGTGTTTGTAGGTGTTTTTGGTCGTTGGTGTATGGATTAGATATAAAGGATATGTAATTTTGTTTTCATGTAAATAAGTCATGAATGATTACTCATATTTTTGTAATTTTATGAGATATTTCATGCTAGTTTCCAAATGATGGTTCCCACATGTGTTAGGTGACTCACATGGGCTGCTAAGAGCTGATCATTGGAGTGTATATACCAATAGTACATACATCTAAAAGCTGTGTATTGTACGAGTACGAATACGGGTGCATACGAGTAGAATTGTTGATGAAACTGAACGAGGATGTAATTGTAAGCATTTTTGTTAAGTAGAAGTATTTTGATAAGTGTCTTGAAGTCTTTCAAAAGTGTATGAATACATATTAAAACACTACATGTATATACATTTTAACTGAGTCGTTAAGTCATCGTTAGTCGTTACATGTAAATGTTGTTTTGAAACCTTTAGGTTAACGATCTTGTTAAATGTTGTTAACCCAATGTTTATAATATCAAAAGAGATTTTAAATTATTATATTATCATGATATTATGATGTACGAATATCTCTTAATATGATATATATACATTAAATGTCGTTACAACGATAATCGTTATATATATGTCTCGTTTCAAAATCATTAAGTTAGTAGTCTTGTTTTTACATATGTAGTTCATTGTTAATATAATTAATGATATGTTTACTTATCATAATATCATGTTAACTATATATATAACCATATATATGTCATCATATAGTTTTTACAAGTTTTAACGTTCGTGAATCACCGGTCAACTTGGGTGGTCAATTGTCTATATGAAACCTATTTCAATTAATCAAGTCTTAACAAGTTTGATTGCTTAACATGTTGGAAACATTTAATCATGTAAATATCAATCTCAGTTAATATATATAAACATGGAAAAGTTCGGGTCACTATAGTACCTACCCGTTAAATAAATTTCGTCCTGAAATTTTAAGCTGTTGAAGGTGTTGACGAATCTTCTGGAAATAGATGCGGGTATTTCTTCTTCATCTGATCTTCACGCTCCCAGGTGAACTCGGGTCCTCTACGAGCATTCCATCGAACCTTAACAATTGGTATCTTGTTTTGCTTAAGTCTTTTAACCTCACGATCCATTATTTCGACGGGTTCTTCGATGAATTGGAGTTTTTCGTTGATTTGGATTTCATCTAACGGAATAGTGAGATCTTCTTTAGCAAAACATTTCTTCAAATTCGAGACGTGGAAAGTGTTATGTACAGCCGCGAGTTGTTGAGGTAACTCAAGTCGGTAAGCTACTGGTCCGACACGATCAATAATCTTGAATGGTCCAATATACCTTGGATTTAATTTCCCTCGTTTACCAAATCGAACAACGCCTTTCCAAGGTGCAACTTTAAGCATGACCATCTCTCCAATTTCAAATTCTATATCTTTTCTTTTAATGTCAGCGTAGCTCTTTTGTCGACTTTGGGCGGTTTTCAACCGTTGTTGAATTTGGATGATCTTCTCGGTAGTTTCTTGTATAATCTCCGGACCCGTAATCTGTCTATCCCCCACTTCACTCCAACAAATCGGAGACCTGCACTTTCTACCATAAAGTGCTTCAAACGGCGCCATCTCAATGCTTGAATGGTAGCTGTTGTTGTAGGAAAATTCTGCTAACGGTAGATGTCGATCCCAACTGTTTCCGAAATCAATAACACATGCTCATAGCATGTCTTCAAGCGTTTGTATCGTCCTTTCACTCTGCCCATCAGTTTGTGGATGATAGGCAGCACTCATGTCTAGACGAGTTCCTAATGCTTGCTGTAATGTCTGCCAGAATCTTGAAATAAATCTGCCATCCCTATCAGAGATAATAGAGATTGGTATTCCATGTCTGGAGACGACTTCCTTCAAATACAGTCGTGCTAACTTCTCCATCTTGTCATCTTCTCTTATTGGCAGGAAGTGTGCTGATTTGGTGAGACGATCAACTATTACCCAAATAGTATCAAAAGCACTTGCAGTCCTTGGCAATTTAGTGATAAAATCCATGGTAATGTTTTCCCATTTCCATTCTGGGATTTCGGGTTGTTGAAGTAGACCTGATGGTTTCTGATGCTCAGCTTTGACCTTAGAACACATCAAACATTCACCTACGTATTTAGCAACATCGGCTTTCATACCCGGCCACCAAAAATGTTTCTTGAGATCCTTGTACATCTTCCCCGTTCCAGGATGTATTGAGTATCTGGTTTTATGAGCTTCTCTAAGTACCATTTCTCTCATATCTTCAAATTTTGGTACCCAAATCCTTTCAGCCCTATACCGGGTTCCGTCTTCTCGAATATTAAGATGCTTCTCCGATCCTTTGGGTATTTCATCCTTTAAATTTCCCTCTTTTAAAACTCCTTGTTGCGCCTCCTTTATTTGAGTAGTAAGGTTATTATGAATCGTTATATTCATAGATTTTACTCGAATGGGTTCTCTGTCCTTCCTGCTCAAGGCATCGGCTACCACATTTGCCTTCCCCGGGTGGTAACGAATCTCAAAGTCGTAATCATTCAATAATTCAATCCACCTACGCTGCCTCATATTCAGTTGTTTCTGATTAAATATGTGTTGAAGACTTTTGTGGTCAGTATATATAATACTTTTGACCCCATATAAGTAGTGCCTCCAAGTCTTTAGTGCAAAAACAACCGCGCCTAATTCCAAATCATGCGTCGTATAATTTTGTTCGTGAATCTTCAATTGTCTTGACGCATAAGCAATCACCTTCGTTCGTTGCATTAATACACAACCGAGACCTTGCTTTGATGCGTCACAATAAATCACAAAATCATCATTCCCTTCAGGCAATGACAATATAGGTGCCGTAGTTAGCTTTTTCTTCAATAACTGAAACGCTTTCTCTTGTTCATCATTCCATTCAAATTTCTTCCCTTTATGCGTTAATGCAGTCAAGGGTTTTGCTATTCTGGAAAAGTCTTGGATGAACCTTCTGTAGTAACCAGCTACTCCTAAAAACTGGCGTATGTGTTTCGGAGTTTTCGGGGTTTCCCACTTTTCAACAGTTTCTATCTTTGCCGGATCCACCTTAATACCTTCTTTGTTCACTATGTGACCGAGGAATTGAACTTCTTCCAACCAAAATGCACACTTTGAAAACTTAGCGTACAATTCTTCCTTCCTCAATACTTCTAACACCTTTCTCAAATGTTCACCGTGTTCTTGGTCATTCTTTGAGTAAATAAGTATGTCATCAATGAAAACAATGACAAACTTGTCAAGGTATGGTCCACACACTCGGTTCATAAGGTCCATGAACACAGCTGGTGCATTAGTTAAACCAAACGGCATGACCATAAACTCGTAATGACCGTAACGTATTCTGAAAGCAGTCTTGGGAATATCATCTTCTTTCACCCTCATTTGATGATACCCGGAACGTAAGTCAATCTTTGAATAAACAGACGAGCCTTGTAGTTGATCAAATAAGTCATCGATTCTCGGTAGTGGGTAGCGGTTCTTGATGGTAAGTTTGTTCAACTCTCGGTAGTCGATACACAACCTGAATGTACCATCTTTCTTCTTGACAAACAAAACAGGAGCTCCCCACGGTGATGTGCTTGGTCGAATGAAACCACACTCTAAAAGTTCTTGTAATTGGCTTTGCAGTTCTTTCATCTCGCTGGGTGCGAGTCTGTAAGAAGCACGAGCTATTGGTGCAGCTCCTGGTACAAGATCTATTTGAAATTCAACGGATCGATGTGGGGGTAATCCCGGTAATTCTTTCAGAAATACATCGGGAAATTCTTTTGCAATGGGAACATCATTGATGCTCTTTTCTTCAGTTTGTACTTTCTCGACGTGTGCTAGAACAGCATAGCAACCTTTTCTTATTAGTTTTTGTGCCTTCAAATTACTAATAAGATGTAGCTTCGTGTTGCCCTTTTCTCCGTACACCATTAAGGGTTTTCCTTTTTCTCGTATAATGCGAATTGCATTTTTGTAACAAACGATCTCTGCTTTCACTTCTTTCAACCAGTCCATACCGATTATTACTTCAAAACTCCCTAACTCTACTGGTATCAAATCAATCTTAAATGTTTTGCTAACCAGTTTAATTTCTCGATTCCGACAATTATTATCTGCTGAAATTAATTTACCATTTGCTAATTCGAGTAAAAATTTACTATCCAAAGGCGTCAATGGACAACTTAATTTAGCACAAAAATCTCTACTCATATAGCTTCTATCCGCACCCGAATCAAATAAAACGTAAGCAGATTTATTGTCAATAAGAAACGTACCCGTAACAAGCTCCGGGTCTTCCTGTGCCTCTGCCGTATTAATATTGAAAACTCTTCCGCGGCCTTGTCCATTCGTGTTCTCCTGGTTCGGGCAATTTCTAATAATGTGGCCTGGTTTTCCACATTTATAACAAACTACATTGGCATAGCTTGCTCCGACACTACTTGCTCGGCCATTACTCGTTCCGACACCATTTGTTCCTTTTGTTCTATTAACCCCTGGTCCGTAGACCTCACACTTCGCCGCGCTATGACCATTTCTTTTACACTTGTTGCAAAATTTGGTGCAGAACCCCGAGTGATACTTTTCACACCTTTGGCATAGCTGTTTCTGATTGTTGTTGTTGTTGCGGTTATTATTGTTGTTGGGATGATTGTTGTAGTTGTTGTTGTTGTTGTTGTTGTTGTTGTTGTTGTTGTTGAGCCGTTTGTTGTAGTTGCGATTGATGTTGCGATTGTTGTTGTTGTTGTTGTATTGGTGATTCTTATCACCATTTTCCTCCCACTTTCTTTTGACTTGCTTCACATTGGCCTCTTCAGCAGTCTGTTCTTTAATTCTTTCTTCAATCTGGTTCACTAGTTTGTGAGCCATTCTACATGCATGTTGTATGGAGGCGGGCTCGTGTGAACTTATATCTTCTTGGATTCTTTCCGGTAATCCTTTCACAAACGCGTCGATCTTCTCTTCCTCATCTTCGAATGCTCCCGGACACAATAGGCACAATTCTGTGAATCGTCTTTCGTACGTGGTAAAATCAAATCCTTGGGTTCGTAACCCTCTAAGTTCTGTCTTGAGCTTATTGACCTCGGTTCTGGGACGGTACTTCTCGTTCATCAAGTGCTTGAATGCTGACCACGGTAGTGCGTACGCATCATCTTGTCCCACTTGCTCTAGATAGGTATTCCACCATGTTAACGCAGAACCTGTGAAGGTATGCGTAGCGTACTTCACTTTGTCCGCTTCAGTACACTTACTTATGGCAAACACCGATTCGACCTTCTCGGTCCACCGTTTCAATCCGATCGGTCCTTCGGTTCCATCAAATTCCAAAGGTTTGCAGGAAGTGAATTCTTTGTAGGTGCATCCTACACGATTTCCTGTACTGCCAGATCCAAGGTTATTGTTGGTATGTAGCGCAGCCTGTACTGCGGCTATATTTGAAGCTAGAAAAGTACGGAATTCCTCTTCATTCATATTCACGGTGTGTCGAGTAGTCGGTGCCATTTCCTTCAAAATAGTCAAATGGAACAAGTTAATCATACAGAATATTAAGAGTAGTTAATAGTATTTCGTAGCATAATATGAACTCATTTATAAAAGCTTTTTCTTCATATTAGCGTTTTATAAGTTTAAATTCGGGTAGTACCTACCCGTTAAGTTCATACTTAGTAGCTAATATACAATTCAACTACTACAATTCTATATGAAAAACTGATTATAATAATATTTCGCGTTCAAATTTTTATACAATATTTTACAAACTTACAATACCGCTTATTTTACATAAAGCATGAAATATAGCACACAATAACTTTGATACAAGATAGTTGTGAAGATAATTCTAGCTAGTACACAAGTCGTTCAGCAAAGGCAATAAAAACACGTAATTCATACGTCCAGAAACAGGTCATGCATTCTGGTTTTACTAGGACTACTTCCCATCCTTGGTCTTGTGGAACATAACCGTTATGGCCGTTGATAAGACAGCGTGTTGTAACGTCGTCAAAGGGACGAGGGTTACGTAATGTCCAACAGTCCCGTAATAATCTAAAAACCTCATTTCTTACCCCAATTACCGACTCCGTCACTTGTGGAAACGTTTTGTTTAATAGTTGTAGCCCGATGTTCTTGTTCTCACTTTGGTGAGAAGCGAACATTACTAATCCGTAAGCATAACATGCTTCTTTATGTTGCATGTTAGCCGCTTTTTCTAAATCATGAAGTCCAATATTCGGATATATTGAGTCAAAATAATTTCTTAACCCGTTGCGTAAAATAGCATTTGGGTTCCCCGCAATATATGCGTCAAAGTAAACACATCGTAACTTATGGGTTTCCCAATGTGATATCCCCCATCTTTCAAACGAAAGTCTCTTATAAACCAAGACATTCTTGGAACGTTCTTCGAATGTCTTACAAACTGATCTCGCCTTAAATAGTTGTGCCGAGGAATTCTGGCCGACTCTAGACAAGATTTCATCAATCATGTCTCCGGGTAGGTCTCTTAAAATATTGGGTTGTCTATCCATTTTGTGTTTTTAAACTGTAAAATAGACAAGAGTTAGATTCATAAAAAAAATACTTATTAATACAAGCAATTTTTACATATATCATAAAGCATAAGAACACTATATTACATATATTACACCACACGAATACAACTATCTTATTCCGACTCGCTCATTTCTTCTTCTTCGGTTTTTGTTCGTTTTGCCAAGTTTCTAGGGATATATGATGTTCCCCTAATACTAACCGTCGTTTTCCACAACGGTTTAGAAAAACCTGGTGGTTTAGAGGTTCCCGGGTCATTGTTACAACTTAAGGACTTCGGGGGTTGACGATACATATAAAGTTCATCGGGGTTGGAATTAGATTTCTCTATTTTTATGCCCTTTCCCTTATTATTTTCTTTTGCCTTTTTAAATTCAGTTGGGGTAATTTCTATAACATCATCGGAATTCTCGTCGGAATCCGATTCATCGGAGAATTGGTAATCCTCCCAATATTTTGCTTCCTTGGCAGAAACACCATTGACCATAATTAACCTTGGTCGGTTGGTTGAGGATTTTCTTTTACTTAACCTTTTTATTATTTCCCCCACCGTTTCTACTTCTTCATCCGGTTCCGATTCTTCTTCCGGTTCCGATTCTTCTTCCGGTTCCGACTCTTCTTCCAGTTCCTCTTCGGGAACTTGTGAATCAGTCCACGAATCATTCCAATTTACATTTGACTCTTCATTATTATTAGGTGAGTCAATGGGACTTGTTCTAGAGGTAGACATCTATCACATAATATCAAACGCGTTAAGAGATTAATATATCACATAATATTCACATGTTAAAAATATATAGTTTCCAACAAAATTTGTTAAGCAATCATTTTTCAAGTAAACACGGTCGAAGTCCAGACTTACTAATGCATCCTAACAAACTTAATAAGACACACTAATGCAAAATTCTGGTTCTCTAAGACCAACGCTCTGATACCAACTGAAATGTCCCGTTCTTATTGATTAAAAACGTTCCATATTAATTGATTTCGTTGCGAGGTTTTGACCTCTATATGAGACGTTTTTCAAAGACTGCATTCATTTTTAAAACAAACCATAACCTTTATTTCATAGATAAAGGTTTTAAAAAGCTTTACGTAGATTATCAAATAATGATAATCTAAAATATCCTGTTTACACACGACCATTACATAATGGTTTACAATACAAATATGTTACAACAAAATAAGTTTCTTGAATGCAGTTTTTACACAATATCATACAAGCATGGACTCCAAATCTCGTCCTTATTTAAGTATGCGACAGCGGAAGCTCTTAATAATCACCTGAGAATAAACATGCTTAAAACGTCAACAAAAATGTTGGTGAGTTATAGGTTTAACCTATATATATCAAATCATAATAATAGACTACATGATTTCATATTTCAATACACATCCCATACATAGAGAAAAAAAATCATTCATATGGTGAACACCTGGTAACCGACATTAACAAGATGCATATATAAGAATATCCCCATCATTCCGGGACACCCTTCGGATATGATATAAATTTCGAAGTACTAAAGCATCCGGTACTTTGGATGGGGTTTGTTAGGCCCAATAGATCTATCTTTAGGATTCGCGTCAATTAGGGTGTCTGTTCCCTAATTCTTAGATTACCAGACTTAATAAAAAGGGGCATATTCAATTTCGATAATTCAACCATAGAATGTAGTTTCACGTACTTGTGTCTATTTTGTAAATCATTTATAAAATCTGCATGTATTCTCATCCCAAAAATATTAGATTTTAAAAGTGGGACTATAACTCACTTTCACAGATTTTTACTTCGTCGGGAAGTAAGACTTGGCCACTGGTTGATTCACGAACCTATAACAATATATACATATATATCAAAGTATGTTCAAAATATATTTACAACACTTTTAATATATTTTGATGTTTTAAGTTTATTAAGTCAGCTGTCCTCGTTAGTAACCTACAACTAGTTGTCCACAGTTAGATGTACAGAAATAAATCGATAAATATTATCTTGAATCAATCCACGACCCAGTGTATACGTATCTCAGTATTGATCACAACTCAAACAATATATATTTTGGAATCAACCTCAACCCTGTATAGCTAACTCCAACATTCACATATAGAGTGTCTATGGTTGTTCCGAAATATATATAGATGTGTCGACATGATAGGTCGAAACATTGTATACGTGTCTATGGTATCTCATGATTACATAATATACAATACAAGTTGATTAAGTTATGGTTGGAATAGATTTGTTACCAATTTTCACGTAGCTAAAATGAGAAAAATTATCCAATCTTGTTTTACCCATAACTTCTTCATTTTAAATCCGTTTTGAGTGAATCAAATTGCTATGGTTTCATATTGAACTCTATTTTATGAATCTAAATAGAAAAGTATAGGTTTATAGTCGGAAAAATAAGTTACAAGTCATTTTTGTAAAGGTAGTCATTTCAGTCGAAAGAACGACGTCTAGATGACCATTTTAGAAAACATACTTCCACTTTGAGTTTAACCATAATTTTTGGATATAGTTTCATGTTCATAATAAAAATCATTTTCTCAGAATAACAACTTTTAAATCAAAGTTTATCATAGTTTTTAATTAACTAACCCAAAACAGCCCGCGGTGTTACTACGACGGCGTAAATCCGGTTTTACGGTGTTTTTCGTGTTTCCAGGTTTTAAATCATTAAGTTAGCATATCATATAGATATAGAACATGTGTTTAGTTGATTTTAAAATTCAAGTTAGAAGGATTAACTTTTGTTTGCGAACAAGTTTAGAATTAACTAAACTATGTTCTAGTGATTACAAGTTTAAACCTTCGAATAAGATAGCTTTATATGTATGAATCGAATGATGTTATGAACATCATTACTACCTTAAGTTCCTTGGATAAACCTACTGGAAAAGAGAAAAATGGGTCTAGCTTCAATGGATCCTTGGATGGCTCGAAGTTCTTGAAGCAGAATCATGACACGAAAACAAGTTCAAGTAAGATCATCACTTGAAATAAGATTGTTATAGTTATAGAAATTGAACCAAAGTTTGAATATGATTATTACCTTGTATTAGAATGATAACCTACTGTAAGAAACAAAGATTTCTTGAGGTTGGATGATCACCTTACAAGATTAGAAGTGAGCTAGCAAACTTGAAAGTATTCTTGATTTTATGTAACTAGAACTTGTAAAATATATGAAGAACACTTAGAACTTGAAGATAGAACTTGAGAGAGATCAATTAGATGAAGAAAATTGAAGAATGAAAGTGTTTGTAGGTGTTTTTGGTCGTTGGTGTATGGATTAGATATAAAGGATATGTAATTTTGTTTTCATGTAAATAAGTCATGAATGATTACTCATATTTTTGTAATTTTATGAGATATTTCATGCTAGTTGCCAAATGATGGTTCCCACATGTGTTAGGTGACTCACATGGGCTGCTAAGAGCTGATCATTGGAGTGTATATACCAATAGTACATACATCTAAAAGCTGTGTATTGTACGAGTACGAATACGGGTGCATACGAGTAGAATTGTTGATGAAACTGAACGAGGATGTAATTGTAAGCATTTTTGTTAAGTAGAAGTATTTTGATAAGTGTCTTGAAGTCTTTCAAAAGTGTATGAATACATATTAAAACACTACATGTATATACATTTTAACTGAGTCGTTAAGTCATCGTTAGTCGTTACATGTAAATGTTGTTTTGAAACCTTTAGGTTAACGATCTTGTTAAATGTTGTTAACCCAATGTTTATAATATCAAAAGAGATTTTAAATTATTATATTATCATGATATTATGATGTACAAATATCTCTTAATATGATATATATACATTAAATGTCGTTACAACGATAATCGTTACATATATGTCTCGTTTCAAAATCATTAAGTTAGTAGTCTTGTTTTTACATATGTAGTTCATTGTTAATATAATTAATGATATGTTTACTTATCATAATATCATGTTAACTATATATATAACCATATATATGTCATCATATAGTTTTTACACGTTTTAACGTTCGTGAATCACCGGTCAACTTGGGTGGTCAATTGTCTATATGAAACCTGTTTCAATTAATCAAGTCTTAACAAGTTTGATTGCTTAACATGTTGGAAACATTTAATCATGTAAATATCAATCTCAGTTAATATATATAAACATGGAAAAGTTCGGGTCACTGTGCCCACGGTTGAGCATATACTTTTCATACTGTTTTGAAATACGAAATCTCGTGGCCTACCTATTACTGTTACATTTAAACTATAGCTCACCAACATTCGTGGTGACATTTTTAAGCATGTTTTCTCAGGTGCTTAGAGGTTTGATGCTTCCGCTGTAGTAGTCTTGCTGTGTAGACTCCCGCTGCTTTTGTTAGAGATGTCTCTGCATGAAACGTTTACCCTACATTCACAACTATGTTACTTTTGAAACAATGAATTTGTAATGACCATCGGGTCTCGTACTTATGTTAATTGCTTCTATTCGTAGAAGCCTACTATCATTTGTAAAACTTTTGATGTTGGTTATGACGTCACCCTTTCCTATGAATGCAAACTTATTTTAAAACAGCATATAGTGTTTGACCTTGTAATGATCCTGTTGTTGATGATCCGTACACGTTAATTTTGTACGGGGCATCACATTTGGTATCAGAGCATTGGTTGTAGGGAATTAGTTTGCATTAGTGAGTCTAGACTGGACCGAGTAGGATTCACTAATAGGACTAATCTACAACTTGCTAGTTTACTTGTTTCTGCGGAACTTGCTGCATACTGCTGCTTACTTTTACTGCTATATGCCGTATGCTACTACCTGTTTTCACTACTGCATACTACTATCTGCTTTCGATTGCATGATACTTCTGTAGGATTTGTTATTATTGCCATGCTATTTACTACTATAGGTGATCTAGATTGTCGTAGTTACTTTGCCTAATACATGCTTGCTATATGACTTACTGACATGGAAAAGGTTATTTTTCGTTGTTCAGATGTCGGATATCCCGCCCATCAACATTGACTTGGAGAGCGACTCAGATTCATCTGCCGCCTCGCCTGCTACTGCTGCCGACTCACAGATCCCGTCATCGCTACCCTCCAGTGACTCTGGCGATTCATCCTCTGGGGATAGTAGCCACACACCTAACCTGATGATCATCTCAGACGGACACGGGGACCCAGAGGAGATTCCAGCTCCACCTAGCCCAGGACTCCCGGAGCCACAGCACCATTCCGGTGGTGCTGTGATTCCTGGGGGAAATGAGGACAGTCCTTTCCGTAATGAGCGAGGACATTGGGTCAGACGCCTTGCTGTTGGACGTGTCGTGCCGATCCCGCCTAGCAGATATTGACTGATGACCACCGGTCGAGTAGATCCACCCTCAGATGATTCAGACGACTCATCATCCGATGACTTCAGCGAGGAGGATTCCGACGAGGACCCTGAGGAGACGCCCGTGCAGCCGCCCTCTACCCCGACGAAGAAGCGGTATCGTTTTGATGGTACTGTTATTCCAGGGGTTAACGGAGGTAGACCGTTCGTGGACGCACGCGGATAGTTGGTTAGGGTTACCACCAGTAAGCGGGTTGTGCCTTACCCTGCCAATCCATTCGTGCGTAAGACTTCCCGTTACGCACCGTCTACTTCTGGTGCTGGACCATCTGCACCACCAGCTCCACCAGCATCATCTGCACCACCAGCTCCACCTGTACCATCTGCACCGCCTGCCCCACCAGCATCCCCGTCGTCGAGGAACTGACGAGGGAAGTGCATATCCTCCATGCTCGGGTAACTGAGCTCGAGGACCAGGTATCCCACATAATGGACATCCTTTACAAACCGTCACCATAGGGCTATTGTATTAGATTTCATTATGTAATCCCGTTTGTAGTTTCATGTTTTACTCATGTATTGTACGAACCTTGTACGGTGTTCTATTTACGTTACGGTATGATGATTTTGTGATATCTGTATCTAGTTGCATTACTTAATTAGCATGTGTTGTGTTGATTCCATGCTGGTTACCATATACCGTAGTAGATGTGCACAAACTGGATAAAAAACCGGATCCGGACAAAAAGAAAACCGGATTTTTTGTGTCAAGATTTTTCGGAACTGGTTCCGGATCCGGTTCCGGTTCTCGGCGTCGGATTTTTTCTGGAATCGGTCTTTTTTCGGTTCTCGATCCGATTTTTTTCGGACTATGATTCGATGGCCGCATCATTATTAGATTACTAGTATAACTAATATAAATTGCTAGTTTTAACATATCAATGGATGCATATAAATAAAAATTACTACTAGTTTTTTTTTTTTTATATGTAATTTTTTTGATTATCTTCTCAACTCGAAGTCTACTTAAGTTGTTTATGGACTACGAAAACACCTATATTATGTACGAGTATTACATAAAATTATGATATTCAACAGCATTATTCATTCATTCATGCAAATCACCATTTTGATACTACTGTATTAATTATTAACTTAGTTCACTTGTGGTTTGGATCATCCATATACGTAGGAAAATAATTAATAGAACTTTGTGTTTGTCCCACATCGGCCTAAGTAATTCTAAATTTTGAGCTTTGTCTAAAAATTGGCCCGAAATAAAATTATGAATTTTAAGCCGTCGTGGAAAAATCCAGTTCAGAACCGAACAGTTACTTACACTTGCAACCGGATCCGGATTGGATCTAAATCCGGATTTGGACCGTGTCTGGATTTTATCCGGAAAAAATCCGGTTTTCAGCAAAATCCAGATCCGATTGGAACCGGATCGGATCTTGGATCCGGATCCGAATTTTGGCTGTGTCCGGTTAATGATAGATCCGGTTTTGGATCTTTTTTCGGATCAGATTAGATCTGGTTTATTTGTGCACCTCTATACCGTATTACTATTTATTGAATGATGGATTTTGACTTAAGTCCAAATTTCTGTTTCGAAGATCAATGGCAAACGGAAGATCAACTCCCACAGCAGCCCAGATTGAGGAGATGATAACTGAACGAGTAGCCGCAGCAATTGCGAATGTCAACCCCCAAGCTCCACCTGTTAACCAGAACAATCATAACGGGTGCACCTATAAGGAATATCAAAGCTGCAAGCCCCACAATTTCAGTGGTACTGAGGGGCCAGTTGGACTGACGAGATGGTTTGAGAAATTGGAAGTTGTGTTCCGTGTGAGCAACTGCTCAGAAATGAACAAGACTAAGTTGTGACGACCCGGAAATTTCCGACCAAATTTAAACTTAATCTTCATACAATTTCGATACGATAAGCAAAGTCTGAAATGTTGAGTCTCGAAAATTTTGAAACTATGTTTATATATTCAATTGACCTTTGACTTTTACTGACGATTCACGAACAATTGTTTATGAGTGATTAAATAATATCAACATATTAACTTACTTACAAGATAAATTATAATAGATATATTAATATTATTACTACTTTTATTAAAATCAATATAAACATTAAAATCAATATCGATAATATTACTATATATAATATATAGATAGGAAATTCGGCACATTTGATTTGTTATAATTACTAAAATTATTGTTATCATTATTAATAACAATATTAATATAATTAGTAGTAAAAATTAAAGTTTAAAATTATTATTTTATAATTACCAATATCATTAAAATTATTATTATAAGTATTAATATAAATAATACAAATTAAAATTATTATTATGAATAATATTATCAATTGTTAATCATTTATGATTAATATTATTATTAATAATTATTAATATTATTATTATTAATTATTATTATTAATAGAATTTTTATTATTAATATTTACTTATAATCTAATAACGAATTAAGAGAATGGAGTCAGATACAAGTCTTTATCAAACTGTGTGTAATTGGTACTTCTGTCCTTGAATGTGTTGTATATCAAATTCGGTTGTGAATGCAAACAAACTCAAATAGATATCTGTATCTACTTTATTTTTTTTCTTTATCTTCTTCCTTTGATTGATTTTCCTGTCTATTATTCTAGTGAGCATTGACAGCCAATAAATCACTAACCAACAATTTTGATTGACTATAGGATTACAACTCACTCAATTACTCAAACAAACCATTACTCACTGCTTTTCAAAGATTAACACATAATATTTATATAGCTCGTTTTTACTCTGTCCTTGTATCATTTCATCCAAAAACTTCAAATTTGAATCAAATCATTTCGTAGTGTTTCTGCTCATTTATTTGTGATCAACCATCACCATAAACAAACCGATTCAAACACCAAACACCTCTTGTTGATTGCTACTGCTATAACCGAGTTGTTTTCATGCTTTGATCAACACATACAACGAGTTACTCCTCGTCCACTTAATTCACCATCCACAACCATCACCCTCAACCTCACTCACTCTCTCTTCTCTCTCTATATATTTTTTTTATCATGAACAAATCTCAATCACCTATTACCTCCATTGACAACCTTCCACCACATGACCCATTGCCACCATCCTACGTGAAACATCAAGAATCACCTTAGATTTCGGCTATGCTTGATCACCACACACCATCATTTCTCTACTTCATCTTCACTGTCGAATTAGGACTTCATAACAGTCAAAACCCCTGCCTTCTTCATATATTTTTTTCTTTTTCGCAAACCATAATAGAATATCATATATTTATATGTTATTCGATTTCTGTTGCTTTTCGGTAGAGACCCACTTCTATCATATTGCCAACTGCAAATACTTATTGAGTTACTATAACCGAAAGCAACTCCCATAATATACTAATAATATACTAGATAAATGCAAGTGGGTCAATCAATATGAGGAAAACAAAAGTGGACGTCCATTATCATTATAAAAGGCAACTATGTCGGGTGCTTTCCTAAACAACCCCCACCATACTCGTTTAATTCAAGTGACATCTATTATTGGCCTTGTGTGTAGTGGGTAAGAAGTTGTTGTTGGTTTGATTATTTTAATTCCATGCCTGTCGAAAGTATCAGACGTAAACTCATTGAATTGTTGTGTATCGGACCACATAACTCCGTTTTTTTTTTAATTTAGGCTGCGGTTACTCATGTTGCACAAATTGGGCCGAAGCCAATTTTAAATAAATACTAATGGTATGATGAACGAGGAGGTTTAAGTAGGTTTAATTAAGATTATGATTGTGATAGGAAATGATAGAATACTGTGATGATACCTAGAGAATATACGATAGTATATCAACGGGTTTGGACCGAGTCATTTACAAAGAAGAAAGAAGAAAAGGGAACGGTTTATATATATATTTAGTATATATTAAATCAGAAAATACAAAACTGGAGGGGTGGTTAAGGAATGGTGATGGGTTTCAAGAGGTCTCGGGTTCAATTCCGGCCTGAGACATTTCTTTTTAGAAAACCATTTTGAGGTAGTTTTCTTACTAATTATTATTATTATTGTTATTAATATTATTGTTATTATCATTATGATTATAATTACAAAAATGAATATTATTATTATTATTGTTAAGTTAAGTATTATTATAACTATCATACTACATTTTATTATTATTATCATTAAATATAAGTATTATAATTATTGTTAGTATTGTGATTAGGTATTATAGGATTATTATTATTATTATTATTATTATTATTATTATTATTATTATTATTATTATTATTATTATGAAAATAACACAAGTTATCATCATTGTCATTAATATTAGTATTAGTATCATTTTTATAATTATTAGTAATATTATTTTTATTAACATAAGTATTATTATTAACAATATCATTATTATTATATAGTATCAATAATATTCACTAATACTATCATTATCATAATTATTAATTTCAAACCAATGATTTCCATATAAAAATATATTTAACTTAACTATATTAATATTCATTCAAAATATATAAAATAAACATATTTAACTAAATAAAGAAATACACAAGTTATTAATATAAAAATTATATCACTATTAATAATAATAATATATAAATTTGTTCGATTACAAGTATATGTTTTAATATATAAATATACAAATGATATAGGTTCGTGAATCCGAGGCCAACCCTGCATTGTTCAATATAGTTATATGTATTTTTACTACAAAATACATTAGGTGAGTTTCATTTGCTCCCTTTTCAAATGCTTTTGCAATATATATTTTTGGGACTGAGAATACATGCGCTGTTCAATATAGTTATATGGTTGGATTATTAACCGAATATCGCCCTTCAAGTCTGGTAACCTAAGAATTTAGGAAAATGGCCCCTGATTGACGCGAATTCTAAAGATAGATCTATGGACCTTGATAAGTCCCATTCGGGGTACGAATGCTTTAGTACTTCGAGATTATTATACATACGAGAGGTTCTTTTTTGAGGATATTCTATGCATTAAGTTAACGTTGGTTACCAGGTGTTCAATCCATATGAATGATATTTTTGTCTCTATGCATGGGACATATATTTATGAGATCTGAAAATGAAAATCTTGTGGTCTATTAAAATGATGAAAATGATTATTTATGTTAAACTAATGAACTCACCAACCTTTTGATTGACACTTTAAAGTATGTTTATTTTCAGGTATGAAAGAAATCTTCCGCTGTGCATTTGCTCATTTTAAAGATATTACTTGGAGTCATTCATGACATATTTCAAAAGACGTTGCATTCGAGTCGTTGAATTCATCAAGATTATTATTAAGTCAATTATAGTTGAATATGTTATGAAATGGTATGCATGCCGTCAACTTTCTATGTAAAGAAAGTTTGTCTTTTAAAAACGAATGCAATGTTTATAAAATGTATCATATAGAGGTCAAGTACCTCGCGATGTAACCAACTATTGTGAATCGTTAATCGATATGGACTTCGTCCGGATGGATTAGGACGGGTCGCTTCATAAGTATGCCTCCTGTACACTGTTGGACAGCACTTTAACCTGGTGGAACACACTTGCTCATGCTAAGGGTATTGACGAGGCTTATGCTACACCGTGGAAGAAATTTAAGGGGGCTATGATCGAGGAGTACTGCCCCAGAACGGAGATTCTGAAAATGAAAGCTGAGTTTTGGGAGTTGAAGGTTGTGGGAACCGATCTTTATGGTTATAACCGAAGGTACCTGGAATTAGCTCTGATGTGCCCCACGATGATTACCCCGAAATTTTAGCGAATGGAACGGTATTTGTGGGGACTTCCCAAGTCCATTCAGGGAAATGTCACCTCTTCGAAACCAGCTGATGTCCCGAAAGATATGCGCATGGCGCACACCCTGATGAACCAAATTACCAGCAAAGAACTAGAAAAGGCAAAATCAGAATCGGGAGCTAGTAATGAGAAAAGTAAGTGGGACAACAACAAGGGAAGAGTTTTTTGATCAAAACCCAGCTAAGAGGCATGAAAGTTTCAAGGGAAACAACGACGGGAGGAACCCCAACCCGAACCCTAGCTCAAACTCTAACTACAAGGGTAGTCTTCCGCAGTGCAAGAGATGCTACAAGCATCATACCGGGTACTGCAACGTGGTCTGTGAAAAGTGTAAAAGGGCTGGGCATATTGGCAAAGACCGCAAGATCACCACCCCAACTGTGAAGACAAACCCTACTGGACCAAGGAAGTGCTATGAGTGTGGACAACAGAGTCACTTCAGGAATGAATGTCCCAACAAGATAAAGGACGACGGGCCAGCGTGTGGAAGAGCTTTCAACGTAAACGCAAGGGATGCCCGTGAGAACCCCGACTTGGTTACAGGTATATTCACTTTCAACAATCTATTAGCTTCTGTCCTATTTGATACTGGTGCCGATAGGAGTTATGTATGTAGACACTTTTGCTCTAAGATAAATTGGTCGTTAGTTCGTTTAAAGGAGAGTATGCTTGTTGAGGTAGCCAATGGAAAACTTGAGAAAGTTGACCAAATTAGCCGAGGAGGTATTATCAACATAGCTGGTGTGGATTTCGAGATTGACTTGATACCCATCAAATTGGGAAGTTTTGATGTGATTGTCGGTATGGACTGGTTGACCAAGGTAAGGGCCGACATTATCTGTGGAGATAAAGCTATTCATATACCACACGGAGATGGTGAGCCACTGATTATTTACGGAGAGAGATGTAACTAGAAGCTGAACCTCATTAGTTGCATGAAGGCACAAAAGATCATGAAGAAATGACATCTTGCTGTTTTAGCACATGTGAAAACATTAGAAACCGAGGTGAAGAGCGTGGATGATGTACGAATTGTGAACGAATTTCCCGATGTCTTCCCAGAAGAATTGCATGGATTACCGCCAACGAGGGCAGTGGAGTTTCAGATCAATTTAGTGCCAGGAGCTGCACCTGTAGCTCGCGCACCTTATCGACTCGCACCTTCCGAAATGCAAGAGTTGCAGAGTCAACTACAAGAACTGCTAGACTGTGGATTTATTCAACCAAATTCTTCGCCTTGGGGCGTTCCTGTTTTGTTTGTGAAGAAGAAGGACGGATCCTTTCGCATGTGTATCGACTACCACGAACTCAACAAATTGACGATCAAGAATCGGTTCCCAGAATTCACGATCTTTTCGATCAGCTGCAAGGATCAAGCATTTACTCTAAGATCGATTTGCGATCAGGTTATCACCAGCTGAGGGTGAAGGAGAGCAATGTGATGAAAACTGCGTTCAGAACCCGTTATGGTCATTATGAGTTTCTCGTGATGCCATTCGGTTTAACCAACTCACCTGCCGTGTTTATGGATCTCATGAATCGTGTATGCAAGCCATACCTGGATAAGTTCGTTATCGTCTTCATAGATGATATCCTCATCTACTCCAAAAGCGAAGAAGAACATGAGCAACATCTTTGATTAGTGCTTGAACTCTTGAGACAAGAGCAACTTTATGCCAAATTCTCCAAGTGTGAGTTTTGGTTGAAGGAAGTCCAATTCCTGGGTCATATTGTGAGCGATCAAGGTATCAAAGTTGATTCCACAAAGATCGAAGCTATCATCAAGTGGGAAACCCCCGCTACTCCGACTCATATCCATCAATTTTTAGGTCTCGCCGATTACTACCGAAGATTTATTGAAGGTTTCTCTCTGATTGCGCGTCCTTTGACCGCGCTGACTCACAAAGGGAAGAAGTTCGTTTGGGAAACCGAACAAGAATCAGCGTTTCAAACCTTGAAGCAAAAGTTAACCACCGCGCCTATCTTATCACTTCCTGAAGGCAGTGACGACTTCGTTGTATATTGCGATGCCTCGAAAAATAGTTTTGGTTGCGTATTGATGCAAAGAACGAAGGTCATTGCTTATGCTTCTCTTCAACTGAAGATTCATGAGCGAAACTACACTACTCACAATCTCAAACTTGGAGCCGTTGTTTTTGCACTCAAATTATGGAGACACTATCTTTATGGAACTAAAAGTACTATCTTCACTGACCACAAAAGCCTCCAACACATATTCGATCAGAAACAACTGAACATGAAACAGCGACGATGGATCGAGACGCTAAACGACTATGATTGTGAACTTCGTTACCATCCTGGCAAGGTAAATGTTGTAGCCGGCGCTTTGAGCCGAAAGGAGAGGATGGCACTTCTTCGTGTTCGGGCCTTGAACATCACCATCCATTCAAATCTCAATAGCCAAATCCGAGTAGCCCAAGATGAGGCTCTCAAGGAGGAGAATATTTCTCATGAACACTTGAACATTCTCGTCTCTCGATTCGAGGTTAAGGAGACTGGACTCCGATACTTCGCCGAAAGAATTTGGATGCCTAGTTATGGGGATTTGCGAAGCCTCATTCTAGACGAAGCCCACAAGTCAAGATATTCGATTCATCCAGGAGCCGGTAAAATGTACCACGATCTAAAGGAACAGTTTGGTGGCCTAATCTTAAGAAGGACGTTGCTACTTACGTTGGAAAGTGTTTGACTTGTTCAAAGGTTAATGCCGAACAACAGAGGTCCTCTGGGTTACTTCAGCAACCGAAAATCCCGCAATGGAAGTGGGAAAGGATAACAATGGACTTCATTACGAAACTACCAAAGATGGTGGGCGGATACGATACCATCTGGGTTATCGTTGACCGTCTTACCAAATCTGCACACTTCTTAGCCATGAAAGAAATGGATACGATGGAAAAACTCGCTCAATTATACATAAAGGAAATTGTATCTCGTCATGGTGTGCCCTTATCGATTATTTCAGACCGAGATGCCCGTTTTACTTCCAGATTTTGGCGTTCTTTGCAAGAAGCCTTGGGGACACGTCTCGACATGAGTATTGCGTATCACCCACAGACCGACAGATAAAACGAACGCACGATTCAGACTTTGGAGGACATGTTGCGTGCTTGTGTTATTGATTTCGGAAAGGCTTGGGAAAGACATTTGCCGCTAGCCGAATTCTCTTACAACAGTTATCATTCGAGTATTAATTCTGCAAATGCCGTTCTCCTATTTATTGGGCCAAAGTAGGCGAAAGGCAAATCACCGGACCCGAGTTAGTCCATGAAACAACCGAGAAGATTGTCCAAATTTAAGCGAGGCTCAAGACGGCCCGTGATCGCCAAAAGAGTTATGACGACCTTAAACGTAAAGACTTTGAATTCAATGTGGGTGACCGTGTAATGTTGAAGGTCGCACATTGGAAAGGTGTGATCCGTTTTGGAAAACGTGGGAAGCTTAACCCGCGATACATTGGTCCTTTCGAAATCTTGAAGCGTGTCAGACCCGTTGCTTACCGTCTGGATATTCCAGCTCAATTGAGCTCAGTTCATCCTACCTTTCACGTATCGAATTTGAAGAAGTGTCTTGCTGAACCGGAACTTGTCATACCACTGGAAGAACTTATGATTGATGACAAACTCCACTTCGTGAAAGACCCTGTCGAAATTATGGACCGTGAGGTCAAAACTTTGAAACGCAACAAAATTCCGATCGTCCGAGTTCGATGGAATGCCAAACGAGGACCTGAGTTTACTTGGGAACGAGAGGATGAAATGATGTAGAAATATCCTCACCTTTTCCCAACTCCTCCATCTACCTCAGCTTAAAATTTCGAGACGAAATTTTCTTTAACATGTGGGTAATGTAATGACCCTGGATTTTTCAACTTATATTATTAATATTTATTATTAATACTTGCATTGTACTAAATGTATTCTTATACATTTTACTTGTTACCGTATTTGACTTTCCATGTCCCGACTCGTCTTTCGACACGTGCTTTTCACGAATAATATTTTGAATATTATTTACATTCATAATTAATTATTATTAATTATTCCTAATTAACTAATGTAAGTAGTTAATTACTTGGGCTTGTTACTAAATTGTTGCATACTTACATGGGCTTTTATTATGGACTTGGACTATCAAAGTCCACCCTACATTTCTTATTATGGACTTGGACTATCAAAGTCCACCCTACATTTCTTAATGGACTAGTTAGTGAGCCCGTCATATTACTAGTGATTTATTAAGGTTAAACATAGATTAATTAAGTGTTGGAGACAAGAATGTCTCAAGCATGCGTGCACCTCTTTCCCATGTAATTAACCTTATACTCTTCCTAGCATACAACACTCTCCCACACTTGAAAGATCAAACTTGACTTCCCCTTTTGGACCCCTAAAAACCATCAGCCATTGGGAGCATGGGAGGGAGTTCAATTTTTTTTTATTACTTATATGCTAGTATTACTTCATTTTTCACATACCTTTTTACACTTTATTTTCTCTCAACTTTTTCTCTCTAAATTGTAAGTAACAACTTTATTATTTTTTTTTCTTTTTCCTTTAAAAATCACCAAGTATCATCATCAATTTACTTGTTGTTGTTAAAGATCAAACTTTCTAGTTTGTATCTTCATGAATCTTGCTTCTTCCATCCTTTGTTTGATGAGGAATTAAGAACAAGGATCTAAGCTTGTTAGCTTATGGTTCTACACTTGAAATGTTGTAATGATCTAAAGTTCATAAGTTTTAAGATCTTACTTGTGTTTATGTTTTGGAAACTTAAGGTTTATTTTCTTAAGATCCAAGCTTTGGCTTGAATCTTCTTAAGTATGAAACAAACATGAACTTGTTACTTATAACTTCAGTTTATTTCTTCCTTTTATAAGTATTTAAATTCGTGATGTATGATTTTGGTCAAGTATTACTAGTTAAACTTGATCTCATTTTTCTTGAAACTAAAGTTTAAACTTTGTAAGTTCAAGAACATAGAAGTTAAACTTTCTAGTTATAAATTCATACACTTATGTTAGATCTAAGTTTCTATAGCTTATGGTCTTCCAATTTTTTCTAAAACAAAAGCTTATAAGCTTATATACACTCTACAAAAATAAAAATCTAAGTTTCATAACTTATGGTTTATTTAAAGTGAAGATCCAAGTTCTATAACTTAGGGTTTAACTTAAGAATACTAGATCTAGACTTTTTAGTCTAGGATCTTCAAGATCTAACTAAGATCTAAGTTCTACAACTTAAGATCTTGTTTATTTAGTTTACATTCAAGTTTATAGCTTAATATTACTATTAGAACTCATGTATGTGTCGGATCTAAGATCTTGATGTAACTTTGGTTCATCAACCTTCTTACAACCCTTAAATGAGTTATGCTACATATATTAGACATACACTAGTGTTATGATGGTCAAAACTTGGTAAAGATGATGCAAACACATCAACGAGTTGTACACTTGAAGCTATAAGCATCAAGGATGAGAACCGTGATGAGCATCAAGCACCAAGAATCCACCAGAGCACTTTACTTACTGTTTTATAGATCTGATCAGGCTCCTGACTACTGGAAAAGTTGATTTCCAGATTTTTCGGTTCGATTAGATGACTTTTCATTTAATACTCTTCTTAATCCGGCTTACGGTTTAGGATTTATAGCCTTCCGAAAGTCACTACGCCCTTATAACGTTGTGCTGAAATTTCTGACCTACTCGCACTTAAACCGTCGCCACGGTCAAACGAAGATGAGTTTGGTTCTGGAAATTGGTCAGAAACTAGGGGACTCATATACGGAAGCATGGACACTGGTCTCACCTCATTTCAGTTTGTATAGAGGTCGTGGCGGCTGAACGAAGTCAGCCTTTGTTTTGATCTCTATTCTTGATTGAAACTTACTTTACCCTTTTTGACTTATGATGAATAATGATGATACTTAAGACCTAATTTACATACTTTTAAGCCTTTGGAAATGATTTACTAACTTAGTAACTTTTGACTTAGGTTGAGGACCTTTCGGACCAGCTACTTGCTTACTTATCTCGTATCAACTTAACTACTTTTCACTGTGAGTTATAGCATCCCTTTTTACTTTAACTATTTTGGGAACTGAGAATACATGTGCATTTTACATTTTACATACTAGGCACGAGTACTTAAACTTTATATATGTGTGGGTTATACAACGGCATAAACTTTCCCCTTAGCTCGGTAACGTTTAGTCATTGGTTTTTGAACCGGTGAACGCGAATCTTAGATATGGATCCATAGGGTTTGACATCCCCACTCGGGCTAGTCGCGCTGGCATTTAACGGGTGTTTAATACTTCGTAAACTTACGCACTCGACAAGTGTACTTTTAGGGGGTGATATTACGTTAAGTTAGTTACCAAGTGCCCACGGTTGAGCATATATTTTTCATACTGTTTTGAAATACGAAATCTCGTGGCCTACCTTACATTACTGTTACATTTAACTATAGCTCACTAACATTCGTGTTGACGTTTTTAAGCATGTTTTCTCAGGTGCTTAGAGGTTTGATGCTTCCGCTGTAGTAGTCTTGCTGTGTAGACTCCCGCTGCTTTTGTTAGAGATGTCTATGCCTGAAACGTTTACCTTGCATTCACAACTATGTTACTTTTGAAACAATGAATTTGTAATGACCATTGGGTCTCGTACTTATGTTAATTGCTTCTATTCGTAGAAGCCTACTATCGTTTGTAAAACTTATGATGTTGGTTATGACGTCACCCTTTCTTATGAATGCAAACTTATTTTAAAACAACATATAGTGTTTGACCTTGTAATGATCCTTTTGTTGATGATCCGTACACGTTAATTTTGTACGGGGCATCACATATACTAAATGTGCGTTGTTGGAGGCCTGCTTGCTTCTTCGTTTTAAAACTGTGTGGTCAGTGTTAGGTGCAGTTACTTCAAATCGCATGTTGCGACACAACAAAATCAAGTATAATGCTGTACAACAATAATAATGAAACACATACGAATTAGATAGCTAGGGTTTATACCTTCTGACGTACCACAACTCGTGTACAACGATCGTGCATGGAGGGAAAATGGGTGGAGAACCATCGAGACAGAAAGGTGAAAAGCTGTATAAATATGCAGCCGTATAATGACTTAAATGCCCAAATTACTTTTACCAATTTTGTTTGAAAGTTTAAACAACTCGATGTCCAAAAATATATTGCACTTGTTACCTTAAATTAAGAAGAGGGCGCGTTTGAACTCATGTGGGTTTCATCTTCTCCTGCCTTCTGTGGTTATCGAGCGAAGTTCGGTTTATGAGTTTTTCAGCAGCTAGTGAAAAAAACGTGAAGTAGGCCTTTGTCGATTTATGAATGATGGTTGCCCTGAAACAAAAACTGCATGTGCCGATGAATATTTTAGTCAGCAAAATAGAAAGCCAAGTATACTCCATATTATAAGTTCATGAATGTTTAGAAACCTGTTTTAAAGGTTCAGTTCATCAGACTTTGCATTATTAAATTCACTATGTTAAATAAAATGGAACAGTATAAAGAGTCACACACTCAAACTGATACACAACATCAATCATATTGATAGAAACCATCTAAAAAAATTCATCAAACAGTGTAACAGCTCCTTTAAAGTCTATCAAATAGGTTCGATCCCATACATAATCTAGATATGCAAAATAATTATTGGAAAATCTACTATGTTAAGTCAGATCTTCTTAGGCAAGACTAAAGGGCTGATATGAATAATTTAAATTCATAGACAGATCAGATATGATATTTGCATTAGAAGTTCAGGGGCCTTAAACTCTTTATTGAGTACTAGATATGCCGTGACTGCTAAACACTAAGGTCTGGATTGATTTGTGAGTAATTTTTATACAAAGCCTAATAAACATCATCAAACAAAGTTGCTTATACAAACCCAAACTCATTTAAGAGCGACGCTTGCCTTAGCAAAGCATATGTTTTATATGCATCAATCAATTACAAAAGAGCGACTACCTTGTTAGTAGACAACAACCAAACTCTTTAGAGTGGCTGCACAGCCCTAAAGACTAAACTTACAAAAATTCTCAAAATGCCAAATACATCACCTGCAAATAAAATTTAAAAAAAAAAAAAAAAACCTCAAGTCAATTAATAGATGATATTAAGCAGAATGTAGTTATGATTTTAGATGGTTTAAAAAACGAAATGGCAATTATAAAGAGCGTTTATCACTGGTCCAACCAAAGTCAGCAATGATGAGATGTGTTTGCTGCCGGTACCTATCACATTCATCCAAAACAATATGTTGTTACAACGAAGCATATATAGAAGAGAACAATTTGGTATCTACTAAAAATATAATCAAACAAATGAACAATATATCATAGCCAAGGACAGTTGACTAAGACCTAACACATATGTTTGGTAACATTAATTCAGTTGTGGTTCTTCAAACGGAGTAGTTATGAAACTAATAGTTACAAAGAACAATAAGATCCTCGAGGAACCTCTTTAAGAACTATTGAATCTCCAATTACAACTTTCAAATCACATGTACTTCTAACTTATAATTCCAAATAAATAGTCATATTAAAATCGAGCACAACCCTTTTTATTATCACCAATTCAAGCTACATTATAAATCAACCTAATTAAACTAAATTCAAGTCAAATTGTGTATAAGAGAGCATAAATATAATATGGAATATAAACATCAATGTTGATCCAGTTTAAAGAAATTTTAATTAGTATGATATAAACATAAATCAATCGATACAAAATTCTCATTTCAAATCATAAAAAACGATAAAATAACTTTTAATTCAAATTCTGATAAAAATCCGTTCAAACAACAGTTAATTGCACTTAAACAGGAATGTAATCTCAATTTATTAATAAAGTTAGTTTGCTCTAAAATTTTCATATTCAACTTATTAACACTGAAAATTAATAAACAAAAAGATTAAAAATAACTTATTAATCTCGAGAAGAATTAAGTTACCTGTAGAGTAAGTGTTACAAGCATTGATTATGGGTTTTTTGGAATATGGTCGTTAGGGTTCTGCAGGCAGCTTGAAACCCCAATCGTCTAGTCCCACTTGAATCAGTTGGAAAAGATGGTAGATAAGGGTTTGGAAGCAAATCCTCAAACCCTAATTTCGGTGGAGGGAGTCGCGAAGGAGAGTGAGGGAGAGATATTACGGAGGGGGGAAAATAGAAGGAGATGGTAGATAAATCCAGAGGAGTAGATTACGTGGCCCACTAACTTTTTACCCTAAAGCTTCAAGCAACAGTAGATTACGACAACAATTTTAAATCTATCTTAATTCCTAATACAAATTATCAAGCATTAATATGATATATATATATATATATATATATATATATATATATATATATATATATATATATATATATATATATATATATCATATTAATGCTTGATAATTTGTATTAGGAATTAAGATAGATTTAAAATTTATTTTCATAAATTTTATGGTCGAATTTATTATTAATAGTTAAAAATGAAATTTAATGTATATATGCATATACGGTATATATAAAAATATATAATAAATCGAAATTAAATTCTAACATTATTTTTAAACTAATCAAAATACGTAATCATATAGATCTGATGTGTTAACGTATTTTTTTTATTTATTAGATCAATCAAATTATTATTATTAATTAGTTATGCATTGAGTAATGTGTGTGTGTGTGTGTGTGTGTATATATATATATATATATATATATATTATATATGTAGAAAATCAGTATAAGTTGTTAAAAATCAGTGAAAATAGTAAAAATAATTTTTACATATCCTATATAAGTTATTAAAGTCAGAACCCTAGTTTATAAATTATTATACATATTTATTCTCTATTTATTTGTATTCAAAAACTGTTTAATAAACAAATAAATCTATAAAATTTGAATAAAATTATTTTTAACAGAGAGATATGATCAAAATTTATATTATTATTCTTCTGAAGTATTACATATTTTTAAATAATTTAATGATCAATAGAATGATTATTATTTATTTATTATCTGTTTGGTTAATGTATATATATAGAAAATAGATATAAATTATTATAAATACTTAAAAACAGAAGAAAAAAATAATTTTTATAGATTACAATTAACCTAAAATAATTATTAGAATCAAAAATGTAATTTATTTGTTAATTTTTATTTTTATTTTTTATTTAATAACCGAAACTGTTAGTTATATATAACAGAATAATCTGATCAAAATTTTTATTATATTTGATCTGATATTTAGTATATTTATATAATTATTTAATATTTAATCAGTAGAAATATTATTATTTAATTAGTTTCTATTCGATGTATATAATAATGTGCATAAATCGAATTTAATTGCTAAAAATTATCAAAAACAGAATATATTACGTATAAAATACTTAAACATGTTCTAGAATATATTTATTGAATTATATAAATTTTTGATATATTTAATGTATTTATTTAATTTATTATATGATATATATGTTAATTAAGATTTAATCTGAAATTAAATAAAATAACAAGATGAAATTATGTATAAAATTTATATATGATTATTATATTTACTAGATCTTAATAATATAAAATTTATTATTTTGGAGTTCATTTCGTATTTTATCTATATTTAAAGTAGTTATGATAAAAATCGAAACATATAATAAGATAAATTACAAAAATAAATGAGGAAAGATGATAATTATATTTAATACATACTATATACTGATATTATGTCATTATAACTTAATTTATAATTAATTGTTATTTATTTATTATTTTATGATCTAATGGGTTATTATATATATATATATATATATATATATATATATATATATATATATATATATATATATATATATATATATATATATATATATATATATAATATTTGGAATGTATGAATAAAATTATATATTATATAATAATATTCAATATAATTACTAAGTATAATATTAATTACTAAAATACTTGAACTATAATATTGATAAATAGCTTCACTGTAGTAATTAAACATATAATTAAACTAATAATACCTTTATTATATAAATAACTTTAATTAAATTGATAATAAAAATACATTATTAATAATAACTATATTATAACTTATATAATATATAATATATTATAAGTACTTATTGTATATTTATTTAATGTTGTATTCCTATACACACGCAACGAGTGAAAACTATAATCCTAACAATAAATGTATGACTTATATGAGCTTCACCGCTACTTACGGACATGTGGATGATGTCTCAGAGGCTTATGGGAATAAGGTTTTGGATTAAACGAAAGGTTGTAGACTAAGTCTAGTCGAAAGTTCCTGATCGTTACATCTGGTCATCTCTTGACTTACTTGATAGCACCGAGGTTTGGGGCAAAGTTATACAACATCTAAACATGATTATAGTGGACACAAACTTGATTGACAACTTAACAACGCATAAGTTTACTTATGAACCTTTATTTATCGGATTGAAGAAACTAATGACCAAACTTATATCTCTAGGTTGAGATCCCGGTCGTTTACTTCTGTTCATTTACATATGTGGAATAACTTCATCTGATGTTAATGTGAATTTTATAGCCCTAATTTTTCCTATTTCATAACTGGTTTATAACTTTTGGGTTAGACACATGCTTGCTTTTAAATTGTTTTTACGCTTTAGACACAAGTACTCAAACTATAATTTTGCTGCCATGCTATGTTTCATGCTAAATCCCTGCCATGATATCGTTATTTGCTACGTATAAATGCAAGCTTAATTATTATGAGTAGGCCTATTGAGAGTAACGTCTCTATCTAGGTGATCGCTGGTCAATGGATACTTAATAATGATTTAACGACATGAACGGATAAAGTGTTATGGGGTTAACTTTGTTTAGTTTCGATATCATACACCACAACACTACTTTCAAATTGATATGTCTATATCAACTCTTTTAACTAAATCTTGTGGTCTAAAAATCTTGATAAACCTATGAATTTCACCAACCTTTTTGGCTGACACATTTAAGCAAGTTTTTCTCAGGTGATTACTAAGCTCTACTTGCTACTTGGTGATTGAATGCTGCTACTTGAAGTCTTTATATTGCCATTATTATTGCATTAAACATTATATTTACTTTTTGGATTTCAATGTAAACATTTAATATTTTTCGCTACGATATTAATTATGGTTTTTAATAAAAACGTCTCATTTAGAGTCGTTCTCATTTATACACTTGTATTTTGATATTGGTTGGTCACATTTACCCCTGGTCCCATTTAGGGGGTGTGACTAGGGATGGAAATGGATTGGATATGGATCGGGTGATGCCGTATCCATATCCATATATAGTGACCCGAACTTTTCCATGTTTATATATATTAAATGAAATTGTTATTTACATGATTAAGTATTTCCAACATGTTAAGCAATCGAACTTGTTAAGACTTGATTAATTGAAATAGGTTTCATATAGACAATTGACCACCCAAGTTGACCGGTGATTCACGAACGATTAAAACTTGTAAAAACTATATGATGACATATATATGATTATATATATAGTTAACATGATATTATGATAAGTAAGTATCTCATTAGGTATTTTAACAATGAGTTATATACATAAAATTGAGTTTATTGAATTAAGAAACTCGAAACGATATATATAACGATTATCGTTATAACAACGTCTTACTAAATACATATGAATCATATTAAGATATTGATACACTATGTTTAATCATGATAAATTATAAGTAAACATATCATTAAGTGTATTAACAATGAACTACATATGTAAAAACAAGACTACTAACTTAATGATTTCGAAACGAGTCATATATGTAACGATTATCGTTGTAACAACATTTAACTGTATATATATCATAATAAGATATATTAATATATTATAATATCATGATAATTTAATAATTTAACATCTCTTTAGATATAATAAATAATGGGTTAACAACATTTAACAAGATCGTTAACCTAAAGGTTTCAAAACAACATTTACATCTAACGACTAACGATGACTTAACGACTCAGTTAAAATGTATATACATGTAGTGTTTTAATATGTATTCATACACTTTTGAAAGACTTCAATACACTTATCAAAATACTTCTACTTAACAAAAATGCTTACAAATACATCCTCGTTCAGTTTCATCAACAATTCTACTCGTATGCACCCGTATTCGTACTCGTACAATACACAGCTTTTAGATGTATGTACTATTGGTATATACACTCCAATGATCAGCTCTTAGCAGCCATGTGAGTCAACTAACACATGTGGGAACCATCATTTGGCAACTAGCATGAAATATCTCATAAAATTACAAAAATATTAGTAATCATTCATGACTTATTTACATGTAAACAAAATTACACATCCTTTATATCTAATCCATATACCAACGACCAAAAACACCTACAAAAACTTTAATTCTTCAATTTTCTTCATTTAATTGATCTCTCTCAAGTTCTATCTTCAAGTTCTAAGTGTTCTTCATAAATTCTATAAGTTCTAGTTTCATAAAATCAAGAATACTTCCAAGTTTGCTAGCTTACTTCCAATCTTGTAAAGTGATCATCCAACCTTAAGAAATCTTTCTTATTTACAGTAAAATATCTTTCTGATACAAGGTAATACTCATATTCAAACTTTGATTCAATTTCTATAACTATAATAATCTTATTTCGAGTGAAAATCTTACTTGAACTTGTTTTCGTGTCATGATTTTGCTTCAAGAACTTTCAAGCCATCCAAGGATCCTTTGAAGCTAGATCTATTTTTCTCATTTCCAGTAGGTTTATCCACAAAACCTGAGGTAGTAATGATGTTCATAACATCATTCGATTCATATATATAAAACTACCTTATTCGAAGGTTTAAACTTGTAATCACTAGAACATAGTTTAGTTAATTCTAAACTTGTTCGCAAACAAAAGTTAATTCTTCTAACTTGACTTTTAAAATCAACTAAACACATATTATATATCTATATGATATGCTAACTTAATGATTTAAAACCTGAAAACACCAAAAACACCGTAAAACCGGATATACGCCGTCGTAGTAACACCGCGGGCTGTTTTGGGTTTGATAATTAAAAACTATGATAAACTTTGATTTAAAAGTTGTTCTTCTGAGAAAATGATTTTTATTATGAACATGAAACTATATCCAAAAATCATGGTTAAACTCAAAGTGGAAGTATGTTTTTCAAAATGGTCATCAAGACGTCGTTCTTTCGACTGAAATGACTACCTCTTACAAAAATGACTTGTAACTTATATTTATGACTATAAACCTATACTTTTTCTGTTTAGATTCATAAAATAGACTTCAATATGAAACTATATCAATTTGATTCACTCAAAACGGATTTAAAACGAAGAAGTTATGGGTAAAACAAGATTGGATATTTTTGTTGATTGTTGTAGCTACGGGAAATATTGTAAAAATTCTATAAAAATCATATCCTAGCTAACTTATATTGTATTATACATGTATTCTAATATATTATGTAATCTTGGGATACCACAGACACGTAAGCAAATGTTTTGACATATCATATCGACCCATCTATATATATTATTTGGAACAATCATAGACACTCTATATGCAGTAATGTTGGAGTTAGCTATACAGGGTTGAGGTTGATTTCAAAAATATATATACTTTTGAGTTGTGATCTAGCCTGAGACGTGTATACACTTGGTCGTGAATTGGGTCAAGATAATATATATCAATTTATTTCTGTACATCTAACTATGGACAACTAGTTGTAGGTTACTAACGAGGATAGCTGACTTAATAAACTTAAAACATTAAAATGTATTAAAAATATTGTAAATATATTTTGAACATACTTTGATATATATGTACATATTTGTTATAGGTTAGTGAATCGACAAGTGGCCAAGTTTTACTTCCCGACGAAGTAAAAATCTGTGAAAGTGAGTTATAATTCCACTTTTAAAATCTAATATTTTGGGATGAGAATACATGCAGTTTTATAAATGATTTACAAAATAGACACAAGTACATGAAACTACTTTCTATGGTTGAACGATCGAAGCCGAATATGCCCCTTTTACTTGGTAACCTAAGAATTAGTAAACCAGTCTACTAATTGACGCGAATCCTAAAGATAGATCTATTGGGCTCAACAAACCCCATCCGTTGTAGCGGATGCTTTAGTACTTCGATGTTGTTTTATCATGTCCGGTGGATGTTCCGAAACGATAGGGGATATTCTTATATGCATCTTGTTAATGTCGGTTACCAGGTGTTCACCGTATGAATGATTTTTATCTCTATGTATGGGATGTATTGAAATATGAAATCATGTGGTCTATTATTATGATTTGATAATATATAGGTTAAACCTATAACTCACCAATATTTTTGTTGACGTTTTAAACATGTTTATTCTCAGGTGATTATTAAGAGCTTCCGCCATTGCATACTAAAATAAGGACAAGATTTGGAGTCCATGCTTATATGATACTATGTAAAAACTGCATTCAAGAAACTTATTTTTGATGTAATATATTCTTATTGTAAACCATTATGTAATGGTCATGTGTAAACGGTATGTTTTAGATTATCATTATTTGATAATCAACGTAATGCTTTTTAAACCTTTATAGATAAAATAAAGGTTATGGTTGTTTTAAAAATGAATGCAGTCTTTGAAAAACGTCTCATATAGAGGTCAAAACCTCGCGGCGAAATCAATTAATATGGAACATTTATAATCAATATGAACAGGACATTTCACCATATCCATTTAGTTTTTGTTAATCCATATCCATATTCATATCTATTTAGTTTCAGGTCATCCGTCCATATCCATATCCAGTTGATTAAGCGGGTTAATGGATATCCAATGGATATTAAAAAATGTTATAATATTTTCTAATATGCGATTAAAACAAACACGTAGTATAGAAAAAATATATATATCATGACATACTAAAATTCTATCCATAAAAATGAGTAATATTTGTCGAAGATATAACAAAATTTGTTAAATTTACTATAAAACATAGATTATAAAAAGTTAAATATGATATTTGTAAGTTTATTTGTTAAATATACATGTTTTATTGTAATATATTATAATTATTTCATTATGGGGTTGAAAGAAAAATGTAAATCTAACGGTAGATGAGATTGTAGTATTAAATGTAAGCATATATTTATATCTATGTATTTGTATATGTATTTTGGGTAGTAATGGATATATCCATGGATGAAACTTTTTATCCATGTCCATATCCATATCCATATCCATTTAGGTTCATCCATATCCGTATCCATATCCATTTAGGTTCATTCATATCCATCACGAAGCGGGTGGATCAGGTGGATATCCACCGTATCAGGTAGCCATTTCCATCCCTAGGTGTGACAGATTGGTATCAGGGCCGTGTTGTTATAGAGAACCAGGATTGCATTTTATGTGTGCCATATGTACTAGTTAGGGCACCTTAGCGATCTTTAGGATTATAACCTTTTCTGCCTTAGTTTTAAGTGTTGTTCCTTTACATTTTACTTCGTGCTTATACGTTTTCTTTAGAATCTATCTAATACTCTTTCTTTCTTCTTTTAGGATGTCTAGCCATAATCCGATCATCATCTCCGACTCCGAAGGATCTGATTATGAAGGATCAGTCAACGCACCAACCTACACTCCTGCTACTCCACCTGCATCACCGGTCTATGTGCCTACTACACCGCCTGCATCATTGTTGTATGTGCCTGCTACTCCACCACATTCACTGCCTATTGGAGAACCTTAACTTGATGCTGATTATGACGGTGTAGGGCGTATTTGGGGTGTTGAGGTAGAAGAGGGAGAAGAAGAAAATTTTGAGGTATTTGTGGAAGAGAACTTTAAGGATGAAGAGGAGGAACCTTCCGAGGTGGAGCCCGAGGAGGGGTCTGAGCCCGAAGAGGAGTCTGAGCCCGAGGAGGATGTTGAAGAGGTTGAGGAGTCTGAGCCTCCTGTTGACATAACTCCTTCTCCAAAAAGGAAGGAACCTGAGACTCCAGCTACCGATGTCAAAGAGAATGATTTCAATTTGTAAGAGTACTTGGAAGCAATTCAAAAAAGATATTAGAGAAGAATTTTTGGTCGCGATTAAGGTAATAGTATATAAACAATTATTGTAGTGTTTATTGTATTAGTTTATAATTTTACTAAGTTTTAATATTTTTGATTTCAAATGTGACAGGAATTTTGTAATATTAAAGATGATACAAATAAAAAAGAAGTGCTTAAGCTATGTGATGCAACTTGGAAAAGATTTAAAACAATGTTTCGCAAAAAGTACATGTTAAAAGGGAAGGTGCCATTTACGCCTTGTAATTTTATTGAGAAGACAGATTGGGTACAATTTGTTAGTAACAAAAATACCTTAGAAAAACAGGTATCGTTTTTATTTTTATTGTTATATTAAAGTATCATATGATATGATATGATGTTTCATTATGAATTATGATGATGCTACACGTATTTTCAGAGAGTGCGTGAAATTTCTAGACAAAATGCACTGAAAAGGAAGGATTTTTCTGCAACTAGGATGTAAAGGTTATCGTGGATCGATACCCATTTGGAATGCAGAGGCAAAGATCCCGAGAAGTGTACAATTGTACATAGGATCAGTGACCGATGTGTGAGATATTACTTGCTGTCTAGGAACATCAATAGGTCCAGATGGGGTGAGAATTATACCTCCGGAAAACGTAAAATAATTTGTAAGTGTATTGTTTTTTATTGTACTATGTATATAAAATTGGGTTATTGAATGATAATAATCATTTCATAATTATTTAACATCTAATCTATAGATAGAGTTAGACCAAAAGCAAATTGATGGAAATTGGGCCCGGAACCGGGATTAGATCTTTTGATGACAGTCATGGGAGAGGAGCATCACGGGCGTACCAGGGTGGTTGACTACATCACTGGTTAGAGGAAAGGTTGGAAACATTTGTTCTGAATAAGAAAAAGCGACAGTAGGCACACGTTGTGCGAGAAGGATTTGATGCTTATAAAAAAGAAACGGATGAAAAAATTGCGAAGCTTGAGCGGGGATAAGTTGTGCAAGAAGATGAACCGAGGGGAAGTAGTTGTGCTTCGGGAACACCAGAAGTTTATCTGGCTCATGTCCAGGTAGTTTCTAAATTCATGAATCTGTTTATGTTTGATTTTGAATCAATATAAATTCATGAATCTGTTTTGAACCTATTTAAATCTGTGTTTTGAAAGGTTTTTAAGTTTATCGTTAATGGGTCATCAATGTGTTTTGAGTTTTTGGTTCAAAATTAGGGGTATGGAAAATGTTCATAGTTTAGGCTTGAATTTGGATCTTCTTTTACGTTAACTTCATGTGAGATTGTGTGGTCAGTTTATTGGGCTGTTAACTTCATCTAAATTGGCAGAGTTAACTTTCGTAGTCAAACTACCAATTTCTTCATTTTTGGCAAGTTTGACTTTCTCGGGTTAAAGATGTTACTGTGTTATTCAAAAAATGGTATTTTGGTTATGGAATTTGGTGTGGTGTGTTTTATTGGATTATTTTTACAAAAAAATTGGCAGAGTTGACTTTCCTAGTCAAATTGTCAATTTCAGTATTTTTGCTCAAAATGTTTATTGCATTTGTTAACTTTTTTTTGTTCAAAGTGCTAACTAAATTTTTGTGTTGTAGAGTTCAACTCAGTGCTATTTATTGCGCCCTTATGGGATGCAAAGGATTCGTGTTGCTTTAGAGTTGGTGCAACCGATCATGACCGTGAAATAGATGGTGCAACCGATCATGACGTGGAAGTTGGTCATGTATTTGTTATAGATGTATGTATATGTATATAATCGTGTATATAACTGTGTGTGTATGTATATATATATATATATATATATATATATATATATATATATATATATATATATATATATTTGAACGTCGATTTTTTGGTACCAGTAGATCATTTATTTCAACGGCCCTCATCATTTGCATATAACACACACGTTCGGGTAGAAACCCGAACCCGATCGATGGTACTCGGGAACACATCCATTCGGGCAGTGGTCCGGGTAGAGGTTCGTGAACGAATCCGGTAAAACCTCCATATGGTCAATATATAAAACCATTATTAGTGTTCAATTGGTTTAAAGAAAATCATGTCATCCTTAATGATTAAACTCATGACCTCTCCCTATCCCATGACACAAAGTACATGGTGGAACCATTGGGCTATGCCTGCAAGTATATAATTGTATGTATGTATATGTATATAACCGTATATTAAGCATCCATTTCGACAACATGGGGGAATCGTTGGGCTATAACCGTATATTATAAAGTACATGACACTTGTAATAAATAAAGACATAAATCCCACTACCTATTCTTTTTCACTCCAAGCCACCACAAATCCATCCATCGCTACCTATTCTTTTTCATTCACTTCATAAATAAAGACATAAATCCCGACAAAATCATAACTTTCGGTAAATCCTCTATAAAACCGCATTAGAAAAATACGAGCATCTAAGTCAAGTATCAAGGAGACCGCCAACAAAAGGAGACCTCGAAGAGAAAAGCAAAAGATGCTTGCTAAAAAAAAGAAAAAAATGACGATGAATAAAGGTTCCCAAAAAAGGAGCGGAACCAAAAAGATTCGAGAAAAGAACTCCTGGCAGTAAAAAAGAAGGATGCTCGTTCTGAAATTTTTGACAAAAAACTGAAAGGATTATCAAAGATCGATCCTTAAAGAACTCCTATCTATCCAAACCCTTTTACAACCCAAACCTCCAAATCACCGTTCTTTCACAAATATAAGCTGAGCCTATAACCAAAAATTTTCTCAAATAAGTGATGGAGATTTGAGTCTTGATCAAGCCTATGATGAAGAATGCATACATGACTGGTTATGTAGTGACCCGAACTTTTCCATGTTTATATATATTAATTGAGATTGATATTTACATGATTAAATGTTTCCAACATGTTAAGCAATCAAACTTGTTAAGACTTGATTAATTGAAATATGTTTCATATAGACAATTGACCACCCAAGTTGACCGGTGATTCACGAACGTTAAAACTTGTAAAAACTATATGATGACATATATATGGATATATATATAGTTAACATGATACTATGATAAGTAAACATATCATTAAGTATATTAACAATGAACTACATATGTAAAAACAAGACTACTAACTTAATGATTTTTAAACGAGACATATATGTAACGATTATCGTTGTAAAGACATTTAATGTATATATATCATATTAAGAGATATTCATACATGATAATATCATGATAATATAATAATTTAAAATCTCATTTGATATTATAAACATTGGGTTAACAACATTTAACAAGATCGTTAACCTAAAGGTTTCAAAACAACACTTACATGTAACGACTAACGATGACTTAACGACTCAGTTAAAATGTATATACATGTAGTGTTTTAATATGTATTTATACACTTTTGAAATACTTCTACTTAACAAAAATGCTTTCAATTACATCCTCGTTCAGTTTCATCAACAATTCTACTCGTATGCACCCGTATTCGTACTCGTACAATACACAGCTTTTAGATGTATGTACTATTGGTATATACACTCCAATGATCAGCTCTTAGCAGCCCATGTGAGTCACCTAACACATGTGGGAACCATCATTTGGCAACTAGCATGAAATATCTCATAAAATTACAAAAATATGAGTAATCATTCATGACTTATTTACATGAAAACAAAATTACATATCTTTTATATCTAATCCATACACCAACGACCAAAAACACCTACAAACACTTTCATTCTTCAATTTTCTTCATCTAATTGATCTCTCTCTCAAGTTCTATCTTCAAGTTCTAAGTGTTCTTCATAAATTCCAAAAGTTCTAGTTTCATAAAATCAAGAATACTTTCAAGTTTGCTAGCTCACTTCCAATCTTGTAAGGTGATCATCCAACCTTAAGAAATCTTTGTTTCTTACAGTAGGTTATCATTCTAATACAAGATAATAATAATATTCAAACTTTGGTTCAATTTCTATAACTATAACAATCTTATTTCAAGTGATGATCTTACTTGAACTTGTTTTCGTGTCATGATTCTGCTTCAAGAACTTCGAGCCATCCAAGGATCCATTGAAGCTAGATCCATTTTTCTCTTTTCCAGTAGGTTTATCCAAGGAACTTAAGGTAGTAATGATGTTCATAACATCATTCGATTCATACATATAAAGCTATCTTATTCGAAGGTTTAAACTTGTAATCACTAGAACATAGTTTAGTTAATTCTAAACTTGTTCGCAAACAAAAGTTAATCCTTCTAACTTGACTTTTAAAATCAACTAAACACATGTTCTATATCTATATGATATGCTAACTTAATGATTTAAAACCTGGAAACACGAAAAACACCGTAAAACCGGATTTACGCCGTCGTAGTAACACCGCGGGCTGTTTTGGGTTAGTTAATTAAAAACTATGATAAACTTTGATTTTAAAGTTGTTATTCTAAGAAAATGATTTTTATTATGAACATGAAACTATATCCAAAAATTATGATTAAACTCAAAGTGGAAGTATGTTTTCTAAAATGGTCATCTAGACGTCGTTCTTTCGACTGAAATGACTACCTTTACAAAAACGACTTGTAACTTAATTTTACGACTATAAACCTATACTTTTCTGTTTAGATTCATAAAATAGAGTTCAATATAAAACCATAGCAATTTGATTCACTCAAAACGGATTTAAAATGAAGAAGTTATGGGTAAAACAAGATTGGATAATTTTTCTCATTTTAGCTACGTGAAAATTGGTAACAAATCTATTCCAACCATAACTTAATCAACTTGTATTGTATATTATGTAATCTTGAGATACCATAGACACGTATACAATGTTTCGACCTATCATGTCGACACATCTATATATATTTCGGAACAACCATAGACACTCTATATGTGAATGTTGGAGTTAGCTATACAGGGTTGAGGTTGATTCCAAAATATATATAGTTTGAGTTGTGATCAATACTGAGATACGTATACACTGGGTCGTGGATTGATTCAAGATAATATTTATCGATTTATTTCTGCACATCTAACTGTGGACAACTAGTTGTAGGTTACTAACGAGGACAGCTGACTTAATAAACTTAAAACATCAAAATATATTAAAAGTGTTGTAAATATATTTTGAACATACTTTGATATATATGTATATATTGTTATAGGTTCGTGAATCAACCAGTGGCCAAGTCTTACTTCCCGACGAAGTAAAAATCTGTGAAAGTGAGTTATAGTCCCACTTTTAAAATCTAATATTTTTGGGATGAGAATACATGCAGGTTTTATAAATGATTTACAAAATAGACACAAGTACGTGAAACTACATTCTATGGTTGAATTATCGAAATCGAATATGCCCCTTTTTATTAAGTCTGGTAATCTAAGAATTAGGGAACAGACACCCTAATTGACGCGAATCCTAAAGATAGATCTATTGGGCCTAACAAACCCCATCCAAAGTACCGGATGCTTTAGTACTTCGAAATTTATATCATATCCGAAGGGTGTCCCGGAATGATGGGGATATTCTTATATATGCATCTTGTTATTGTCGGTTACCAGGTGTTCACCATATGAATGATTTTTATCTCTATGTATGGGATGTGTATTGAAATATGAAATCTTGTGGTCTATTGTTACGATTTGATATATATAGGTTAAACCTATAACTCACCAACATTTTTGTTGACGTTTTAAGCATGTTTATTCTCAGGTGATTATTAAGAGCTTCCGCTGTCGCATACTTAAATAAGGACAAGATTTGGAGTCCATGCTTGTATGATATTGTGTAAAAACTGCATTCAAGAAACTTATTTTGTTGTAACATATTTGTATTGTAAACCATTATGTAATGGTCGTGTGTAAACAGGATATTTTAGATTATCATTATTTGATAATCTACGTAAAGTTTTTTTTAAAACCTTTATTGATGAAATAAAGGTTATGGTTTGTTTAAAAATGAATGCAGTCTTTGAAAAACGTCTCATATAGAGGTCAAAACCTCGCAACGAAATCAATTAATATGGAACGTTTTTAATCAATAAGAACGGGACATTTCAGTTGGTATCCGAGCGTTGGTCTTAGAGAACCAGAAAATTTGCATTAGTGTGTCTTATCGAGTTTGTTAGGATGCATTAGTGAGTCTGGACTTCGACCGTGTTTTCTTTAAAAATGATTGCTTAACATTTTTGTTGGAAACTATATATTTTTAACATATGAATATTATGTGATATATTAATCTCTTAACGTGTTTGATATTATGTGATAGATGTCTACCTCTAGAACAAGTCCCATTGACTCACCTAATAATAATGAAGAGTCAAATGTAAATTGGAATGATTCGTGGACTGATTCACAAGTTCCCGAAGAGGAACCGGAAGAAGAGTCGGAACCGGAAGAAGAATCGGAACCGGAAGAAGAATCAGAACCGGATGAAGAAATAGAACCGGTGGGGGAAATAATAAAACGGTTAAGTAAAAGAAAATCCTCAACCAACCGACCAAAGTTAATTATGGTCAATGGTGTTTCCGCCAAGGAAGCAAAATATTGGGAGGATTACCAATTCTCCGATGAATCGGATTCCGACGAGAATTCCGATGATGTTATAGAAATTACCCCAACTGAATTTAAAAAGGCAAAAAGAAAATAATAAGGGAAAGGGCATAAAAATAGAGAAATCTAATTCCAACCCCGATGAACTTTATATGTATCGTCAACCCCCGAAGTCCTTAAGTTGTAACAATGACCCGGGAACCTCTAAACCACCAGGTTTTTCTAAACCAATGTGGACAACGACGGCTCGTATTAGGGGAACATCATATATCCCTAGAAACTTGGCAAAACGAACCAAAACCGAAGAAGAAGAAACGAGCGAGTCGGAATAAGATAGTTATATTCGTGTGGTGTAATATATGTAATATAGTGTTCTTATGCTTTATGATATATGTAAAAATTGCTTGTATTAATAAGTATTTTTTTTATGAATCTAACTCTTGTCTATTTTACAGTTTAAAAACACAAAATGGATAGACAACCTAATATTTTAAGAGACCTACCCGGAGACATGATTGATGAAATCTTGTCTAGAGTCGGCCAGAATTCTTCGGCACAACTATTTAAGGCGAGATCAGTTTGTAAGACATTCGAAGAACGTTCCAAGAATGTCTTGGTTTATAAGAGACTATCGTTTGAAAGATGGGGGATATCACATTGGGAAACCCATAAGTTACGATGTGTTTACTTTGACGCATATATTGCGGGGAACCCAAATGCTATTTTACGCAACGGGTTAAGAAATTATTTTGACTCAATATATCCGAATATTGGACTTCGTGATTTAGAAAAAGCGGCTAACATGCAACATAAAGAAGCATGTTATGCTTACGGATTAGTAATGTTCGCTTCTCACCAAAGTGAGAACAAGAACATCGGGCTACAACTATTAAACAAAACGTTTCCACAAGTGACGGAGTCGGTAATTGGGGTAAGAAATGAGGTTTTTAGATTATTACGGGACTGTTGGACATTACGTAATCCTCGTCCCTTTGACGACATTACAACACGCTGTCTTATCAACGGCCATAACGGTTATGTTGCACAAGACCAAGGATGGGAAGTAGTCCTAGTAAAACCAGAATGCATGACTTGTTTCTGGACGTATGAATTACGTGTCTTTATTGCCTTTGCTGAACGACTTGTGTACTAGCTAGAATTATCTTCACAACTATCTTGTATCAAAGTTATTGTGTGCTATATTTCATGCTTTATGTAAAATAAGCGGTATTGTAAGTTTGTAAAATATTGTATAAAAGTTTGAACGCGAAATATTATTATAATCAGTTTTTCATATAGAATTGTAGTAGTTGAATTGTATATTAGCTACTAAGTATGAACTTAACGGGTAGGCACTACCCGAATTTAAACTTATAAAACGCTAATATGAAGAAAAAGCTTTTATAAATGAGTTCATATTATGCTACGAAATACTATTAACTACTCTTAATATTCTGTATGATTAACTTGTTCCATTTAACTATTTTGAAGGAAATGGCACCGACTACTCGACACACCGTGAATATGAATGAAGAGGAATTCCGTACTTTTCTAGCTTCAAACATAGCTGCAGTACAGGCTGCGCTACATACCAACAATAACCTTGGATCTAGCAGTACAGGAAATCGTGTAGGAAGCACCTACAAAGAATTCACTGCCTGCAAACCTTTGGAATTTGATGGAACCGAAGGACCGATCGGATTGAAACGGTGGACCGAGAAGGTCGAATCGGTGTTTGCCATAAGTAAGTGTACTGAAGAGGACAAAGTAAAGTACGCTACGCATACCTTCACAGGTTCTGCGTTAACATGGTGGAATACCTATCTAGAGCAAGTGGGACAAGACGATGCGTACGCACTACCGTGGTCAGCATTCAAGCACTTGATGAACAAGAAGTACCGTCCCAGAACCGAGGTCAATAAGCTCAAGACAGAACTTAGAGGGTTACGAACCCAAGGATTTGATATTACCACGTACGAAAGACGATTCACAGAATTGTGCCTATTGTGTCCGGGAGCATTCGAAGATGAGGAAGAGAAGATCGACGCGTTTGTGAAAGGATTACCGGAAAGAATCCAAGAAGATATAAGTTCACACGAGCCCGCCTCCATACAACAGGCATGTAGAATGGCTCACAAACTCGTGAACCAAATTGAAGAAAGAATTAAAGAACAGACTGCTGAAGAGGCCAATGTGAAGCAAGTCAAAAGAAAGTGGGAGGAAAACGGTGATAAGAATCACCAATACAACAACAACAGCAATTACAACAATAATCGCAACAATTATCCCAACAATCGCAACATCAATCGCAACTACAACAAACGGCCCAACAACAACAACAACAACAACAGCAACTACAACAATCATCCCAACAACAATAATAACCGCAACAACAACAACAATCAGAAGCAGCTATGCCAAAGGTGTGAAAAGAATCACTCGGGGTTCTGCACCAAATTTTGCAACAAGTGTAAAAGAAATGGTCATAGCGCGGCGAAGTGTGAGGTCTACGGACCAGGGGTTAATAGAACGAAAGGAACAAATGGTGTCGGAACGAGTAATGGCGGAGCAAGTAGTGTCGGAGCAAGTTATGACAATGTAGTTTGTTATAAATGTGGAAAACCGGGCCACATTATTAGAAATTGCCCGAACCAGGAGAACACGAATGGACAAGGCCGTGGAAGAGTTTTCAATATTAATGCGGCAGAGGCACAGGAAGACCCGGAGCTTGTTATGGGTACGTTTCTTATTGACAATAAATATGCTTACGTTTTATTTGATTCGGGTGCGGATAGAAGCTATATGAGTAGAGATTTTTGTGCTAAATTAAGTTGTCCATTGACTCCTTTGGATAGTAAATTTTTACTCGAATTAGCAAATGGTAAATTAATTTCAGCAGATAATATATGTCGGAATCGAGAAATTAAACTGGTTAGCGAAACATTTAAGATTGATTTGATACCAGTAAAGTTAGGGAGTTTTGATGTGATAATCGGTATGGACTGGTTGAAAGAAGTGAAAGCGGAGATCGTTTGTTACAAAAATGCAATTCGCATTATACGAGAAAAAGGAAAACCCTTAATGGTGTACGGAGAAAAGGGCAACACGAAGCTACATCTTATTAGTAATTTGAAGGCACAAAAACTAATAAGAAAAGGTTGCTATGCTGTTCTAGCACACGTCGAGAAAGTACAAACTGAAGAAAAGAGCATCAATGATGTTCCCGTCGCAAAAGAATTTCCTGATGTATTTCCGAAAGAATTACCGGGATTACCCCCACATCGATCCGTTGAATTTCAAATAGATCTTGTACCAGGAGCTGCACCAATAGCTCGTGCTCCTTACAGACTCGCACCCAGCGAGATGAAAGAACTACAAAGCCAATTACAAGAACTTTTAGAGCGTGGTTTCATTCGACCAAGCACATCACCGTGGGGAGCTCCTGTTTTGTTTGTCAAGAAGAAAGATGGTACATTCAGGTTGTGTATCGACTACCGAGAGTTGAACAAACTTACCATCAAGAACCGCTACCCACTACCGAGAATCGATGACTTATTTGATCAACTACAAGGCTCGTCTGTTTATTCAAAGATTGACTTACGTTCCGGGTATCATCAAATGCAGGTGAAAGAAGATGATATTCCAAAGACTGCTTTCAGAACACGTTACGGTCATTACGAGTTTATGGTCATGCCGTTTGGTTTAACTAATGCACCAGCTGTGTTCATGGACCTTATGAACCGAGTGTGTGGACCATACCTTGACAAGTTTGTCATTGTTTTCATTGATGACATACTTATTTACTCAAAGAATGACCAAGAACACGGTGAACATTTGAGAAAGGTGTTAGAAGTATTGAGGAAGGAAGAATTGTACGCTAAGTTTTCAAAGTGTGCATTTTGGTTGGAAGAAGTTCAATTCCTCGGTCACATAGTGAACAAAGAAGGTATTAAGGTGGATCCGGCAAAGATAGAAACTGTTGAAAAGTGGGAAACCCCGAAAACTCCGAAACACATACGCCAGTTTTTAGGACTAGCTGGTTACTACAGAAGGTTCATCCAAGACTTTTCCAGAATAGCAAAACCCTTGACTGCATTAACGCATAAAGGGAAGAAATTTGAATGGAATGATGAACAAGAGAAAGCGTTTCAGTTATTGAAGAAAAAGCTAACTACGGCACCTATATTGTCATTGCCTGAAGGGAATGATGATTTTGTGATTTATTGTGATGCATCAAAGCAAGGTCTCGGTTGTGTATTAATGCAACGAACGAAGGTGATTGCTTATGCGTCTAGACAATTGAAGATTCACTAACAAAATTATACGACGCATGATTTGGAATTAGGCGCGGTTGTTTTTGCATTAAAGACTTGGAGGCACTACTTATATGGGGTCAAAAGTATTATATATACCGACCACAAAAGTCTTCAACACATATTTAATCAGAAACAACTGAATATGAGGCAGCGTAGGTCGATTGAATTATTGAATGATTACAACTTTGAGATTCGTTACCACCCGGGGAAGGCAAATGTGGTAGCCGATGCCTTGAGCAGGAAGGACAGAGAACCCATTCGAGTAAAATCTATGAATATAATGATTCATAATAACATTACTACTCAAATAAAGGAGGCGCAACAAGGAGTTTTAAAAGAGGGAAATTTAAAGGATGAAATACCCAAAGGATCGGAGAAGCATCTTAATATTCGGGAAGACGGAACCCGGTATAGGGCTGAAAGGATTTGGGTACCAAAATTTGGAGATATGAGAGAAATGGTACTTAGAGAAGCTCATAAAACCAGATACTCAATACATCCTGGAACGGGGAAGATGTACAAGGATCTCAAGAAACATTTTTGGTGGCCGGGTATGAAAGCCGATGTTGCTAAATACGTAGGAGAATGTTTGACGTGTTCTAAGGTCAAAGCTGAGCATCAGAAACCATCAGGTCTACTTCAACAACCCGAAATCCCGGAATGGAAATGGGAAAACATTACCATGGATTTCATCACTAAATTGCCAAGGACTGCAAGTGGTTTTGATACTATTTGGGTAATAGTTGACCGTCTCACCATATCAGCACACTTCTTGCCAATAAGAGAAGATGACAAGATGGAGAAGTTAGCACGACTGTATTTGAAGGAAGTCATCTCCAGACATGGAATACCAATCTCTATTATCTCTGATAGGGATGGCAGATTTATTTCAAGATTCTGGCAGACATTACAGCAAGCATTAGGAACTCGTCTAGACATGAGTACTGCCTATAATCCACAAACTGATGGGCAGAGCGAAAGGACGATACAAACGCTTGAAGACATGCTACGAGCATGTGTTATTGATTTCGGAAACAGTTGGGATCGACATCTACCGTTAGCAGAATTTTCCTACAACAACAGCTACCATTCAAGCATTGAGATGGCGCCGTTTGAAGCACTTTATGGTAGAAAGTGCAGGTCTCCGATTTGTTGGAGTGAAGTGGGGGATAGACAGATTACGGGTCCGGAGATTATACAAGAAACTACCGAGAAGATCATCCAAATTCAACAACGGTTGAAAACCGCCCAAAGTCGACAAAAGAGCTACGCTGACATTAAAAGAAAAGATATAGAATTTGAAATTGGAGAGATGGTCATGCTTAAAGTTGCACCTTGGAAAGGCGTTGTTCGATTTGGTAAACGAGGGAAATTAAATCCAAGGTATATTGGACCATTCAAGATTATTGATCATGTCGGACCAGTAGCTTACCGACTAGAGTTACCTCAACAACTCGCGGCTGTACATAACACTTTCCACGTCTCGAATTTAAAGAAATGTTTTGCTAAAGAAGATCTCACTATTCCGTTAGATGAAATCCAAATCAACGAAAAACTTCAATTCATCGAAGAACCCGTCGAAATAATGGATCGTGAGGTTAAAAGACTTAAGCAAAACAAGATACCAATTGTTAAGGTTCGATGGAATGCTCGTAGAGGACCCGAGTTCACCTGGGAGCGTGAAGATCAGATGAAGAAGAAATACCCGCATCTATTTCCAGAAGATTCGTCAACACCTTCAACAGCTTAAAATTTCGGGACGAAATTTATTTAACGGGTAGGTACTGTAGTGACCCGAACTTTTCCATGTTTATATATATTAATTGAGATTGATATTTACATGATTAAATGTTTCCAACATGTTAAGCAATCAAACTTGTTAAGACTTGATTAATTGAAATATGTTTCATATAGACAATTGACCACCCAAGTTGACCGGTGATTCACGAACGTTAAAACTTGTAAAAACTATATGATGACATATATATGGATATATATATAGTTAACATGATACTATGATAAGTAAACATATCATTAAGTATATTAACAATGAACTACATATGTAAAAACAAGACTACTAACTTAATGATTTTTAAACGAGACATATATGTAACGATTATCGTTGTAAAGACATTTAATGTATATATATCATATTAAGAGATATTCATACATGATAATATCATGATAATATAATAATTTAAAATCTCATTTGATATTATAAACATTGGGTTAACAACATTTAACAAGATCGTTAACCTAAAGGTTTCAAAACAACACTTACATGTAACGACTAACGATGACTTAACGACTCAGTTAAAATGTATATACATGTAGTGTTTTAATATGTATTTATACACTTTTGAAATACTTCTACTTAACAAAAATGCTTTCAATTACATCCTCGTTCAGTTTCATCAACAATTCTACTCGTATGCACCCGTATTCGTACTCGTACAATACACAGCTTTTAGATGTATGTACTATTGGTATATACACTCCAATGATCAGCTCTTAGCAGCCCATGTGAGTCACCTAACACATGTGGGAACCATCATTTGGCAACTAGCATGAAATATCTCATAAAATTACAAAAATATGAGTAATCATTCATGACTTATTTACATGAAAACAAAATTACATATCTTTTATATCTAATCCATACACCAACGACCAAAAACACCTACAAACACTTTCATTCTTCAATTTTCTTCATCTAATTGATCTCTCTCTCAAGTTCTATCTTCAAGTTCTAAGTGTTCTTCATAAATTCCAAAAGTTCTAGTTTCATAAAATCAAGAATACTTTCAAGTTTGCTAGCTCACTTCCAATCTTGTAAGGTGATCATCCAACCTTAAGAAATCTTTGTTTCTTACAGTAGGTTATCATTCTAATACAAGATAATAATAATATTCAAACTTTGGTTCAATTTCTATAACTATAACAATCTTATTTCAAGTGATGATCTTACTTGAACTTGTTTTCGTGTCATGATTCTGCTTCAAGAACTTCGAGCCATCCAAGGATCCATTGAAGCTAGATCCATTTTTCTCTTTTCCAGTAGGTTTATCCAAGGAACTTAAGGTAGTAATGATGTTCATAACATCATTCGATTCATACATATAAAGCTATCTTATTCGAAGGTTTAAACTTGTAATCACTAGAACATAGTTTAGTTAATTCTAAACTTGTTCGCAAACAAAAGTTAATCCTTCTAACTTGACTTTTAAAATCAACTAAACACATGTTCTATATCTATATGATATGCTAACTTAATGATTTAAAACCTGGAAACACGAAAAACACCGTAAAACCGGATTTACGCCGTCGTAGTAACACCGCGGGCTGTTTTGGGTTAGTTAATTAAAAACTATGATAAACTTTGATTTTAAAGTTGTTATTCTAAGAAAATGATTTTTATTATGAACATGAAACTATATCCAAAAATTATGATTAAACTCAAAGTGGAAGTATGTTTTCTAAAATGGTCATCTAGACGTCGTTCTTTCGACTGAAATGACTACCTTTACAAAAACGACTTGTAACTTAATTTTACGACTATAAACCTATACTTTTCTGTTTAGATTCATAAAATAGAGTTCAATATAAAACCATAGCAATTTGATTCACTCAAAACGGATTTAAAATGAAGAAGTTATGGGTAAAACAAGATTGGATAATTTTTCTCATTTTAGCTACGTGAAAATTGGTAACAAATCTATTCCAACCATAACTTAATCAACTTGTATTGTATATTATGTAATCTTGAGATACCATAGACACGTATACAATGTTTCGACCTATCATGTCGACACATCTATATATATTTCGGAACAACCATAGACACTCTATATGTGAATGTTGGAGTTAGCTATACAGGGTTGAGGTTGATTCCAAAATATATATAGTTTGAGTTGTGATCAATACTGAGATACGTATACACTGGGTCGTGGATTGATTCAAGATAATATTTATCGATTTATTTCTGCACATCTAACTGTGGACAACTAGTTGTAGGTTACTAACGAGGACAGCTGACTTAATAAACTTAAAACATCAAAATATATTAAAAGTGTTGTAAATATATTTTGAACATACTTTGATATATATGTATATATTGTTATAGGTTCGTGAATCAACCAGTGGCCAAGTCTTACTTCCCGACGAAGTAAAAATCTGTGAAAGTGAGTTATAGTCCCACTTTTAAAATCTAATATTTTTGGGATGAGAATACATGCAGGTTTTATAAATGATTTACAAAATAGACACAAGTACGTGAAACTACATTCTATGGTTGAATTATCGAAATCGAATATGCCCCTTTTTATTAAGTCTGGTAATCTAAGAATTAGGGAACAGACACCCTAATTGACGCGAATCCTAAAGATAGATCTATTGGGCCTAACAAACCCCATCCAAAGTACCGGATGCTTTAGTACTTCGAAATTTATATCATATCCGAAGGGTGTCCCGGAATGATGGGGATATTCTTATATATGCATCTTGTTATTGTCGGTTACCAGGTGTTCACCATATGAATGATTTTTATCTCTATGTATGGGATGTGTATTGAAATATGAAATCTTGTGGTCTATTGTTACGATTTGATATATATAGGTTAAACCTATAACTCACCAACATTTTTGTTGACGTTTTAAGCATGTTTATTCTCAGGTGATTATTAAGAGCTTCCGCTGTCGCATACTTAAATAAGGACAAGATTTGGAGTCCATGCTTGTATGATATTGTGTAAAAACTGCATTCAAGAAACTTATTTTGTTGTAACATATTTGTATTGTAAACCATTATGTAATGGTCGTGTGTAAACAGGATATTTTAGATTATCATTATTTGATAATCTACGTAAAGTTTTTTTTAAAACCTTTATTGATGAAATAAAGGTTATGGTTTGTTTAAAAATGAATGCAGTCTTTGAAAAACGTCTCATATAGAGGTCAAAACCTCGCAACGAAATCAATTAATATGGAACGTTTTTAATCAATAAGAACGGGACATTTCAGGTTATGAGCGATTTCATTTCCTAGAACTATAGGATACCCGATACACCTTAGTGAATTGAGTGACCCGAGTGAGATAGCCTAAGTTATGTAACCTCCTCTCATGCTTGCGAAAAAAGATTCAGGAATAACAAAAAGGATAAAACCAAGTTTTCACTCTTAAGTCTTGCGAAACAAAGATCACTTGGTCACCACGAATAGGAATCTTATGTGCTAAAAGCTCTAAAGTTTGCTTGAGGACAAGCAAAGTCTAAGTGTGAGATATTTGATATCGACTAAAAAGTCACATTTTTACCTCGGTATTAGAACCCAAAAGTAATAAAGTTTCAAGCTTTGTCGGCAATATTCACTTTGTCGGTTAATTTTGTAGAATTCATAATTACGAAGACGATGCAAAAAGAATCAAGATAATTGAAGCTAAAACGAAGATTTTAGAGCGAAAACGGTGTAAGACGAAAAATCAAGTCACGATCAAGGAAATCAAGTTACGATCCAGTAAAAACAGCAAACCAGGGTAGGCCATACGGCTTGCCATACAGCTTTCCATACGGCCTGCCAGTGTGAAAAATGTCCTGCCATACGGCCATTGTAAAGGGGCATGCAATCCGGCTTGCCAGACCAAACGGCCTGGTCAAACGGCCTGCCATACGGCTTGCCAGCCATATGCAGGCAATTTTCAAGTCTATTTAAAGAGATTTTTGTCATCCATTTTCAACACACCTCTTTCACTCTCTCATTACAATACACTTTCTCACACTAGAGCTTTCAAGGCCTTCTCACCTCCGAGCGGTAAATTAAGTACCCGGAGGCGAACGCCGAAGATTGTACTAGGAGCGGTCTAGAGGATGTCAGCACTTGTAATGGTCTATATCTCGTCTGTAAAAGGCGAACGCTTTCCTTAATTTAATAAAGTTATCTTGTTACTTTAAGTTGCTTTCATCTTGCATGCTTATCTATCCGTTGCAAATGTTTATTATATGTTGAATATCTTATCTGAAACTTATGCTGTTATGCTGAAACCTTGACGGTTTAGAAGTTTAATTTACGGATCAACCTTTCCACTTATTCACGTGGCTATAACCTAGTATTAGGAACTGATCAACCCTAGGATACAAGGTAAGTAGTTAGGTGTGCTTAACATCACAATAGGGATATAGTACCTACGTATGGATAATCATTTATCCGTAAAAGAGGAGCTGCCCATTTAGGTTGTGATTAGAGTATGCAATATAGAGTTCAGTGAACACTGCTTACTCAAAAGCATGATTCGCGTCAGAAGCAACGTTCTTGCGATGTTGTAAGATGATCCGGGGTTGAGTAAGTGATCGCAAAGGTGAGACCTCTAATCTAATTAGCAGTACCTTAGAATATCTAAGATTGCACATCTATTAATGTTAAGGCATAACTTAGTATTAAGTGGAGGAATGTTACTGTAGTTAGACCAACTAGGATTAATAAAAGTTGAGACTTTCCTTTAGGGATATACCACTTTATTCATGTACCTAAGATTCTATCCATAAGGCCGTTTAAACCCTCTAAGGTTAACGTTGGGAGTAGGGATATCCATCTTAGCCAGAATTTTCAAACCTAAACTCTTACTGACAAATTAATTAGGTTAATGACCCAATTGATTGAGGTTTAGTGCTCATTCTAGGAAGTTAAACTCTTGTAATAGTTCTCCATCAGTATTCTATTCTTCATACCTATCCTTTTTTATCTTTATAGTTTGTATTACCTTAGTTAAGTTCAATCTATCACCACTTGTCACTTGGGTTAACTATTAGGGCACTTTTATCCCACAGTACTGAGCAAACATACAAAAATACAAACCTGAGTTATACTTACCACTTACTCGTTAAAAAGAAGACAAGTAGGTGAATTATAGCTAGGAAATCCAGCTAGATATAAATAATAAAACCATTACTACCTGTTTGGTAACTGATTCTGACGTTTTGCGACCTAATGACGCCGCACAAATAAAACCTTCTGTTTTGGCCATATCACTTATCTTCACGACTTGTCAAATGTATTTTAGGATGTTGACTAATTTGACTTGTTTTTACCATTATATGATGAACAACTTGTTTGACAATTATGTGAAAAAATTGTAGTATGGTAGATGACATGGATGATGGTTTTGTTGTTATTTAAATGGATTAAAAGGTACGGGTTAAAATCGGCTTAAAAGGGAACGGGTTGAAAGATACTCGAGTTGCATACAATGTGTGTGAATCATATCACCTCTAAATCGGCTTCAGTTAAAAGAAAAAGAAGATTACCATGGTTATAATTATATGTTTTTGATATCATAAATTCCAATTTTATTTTATTTTCTTTAAATTTCAAAAATCTATATAAAAATATATCATGTGCACTGCATGTTTAAACTTGGAACTAGACTTATCTCTACTGTTGAGGTGGCAGTTGCGAATCATTATATATGGGTAAATTTAAGTTATGATTTATGTTTGACGGGTCAAATGGGTTAAGCTAAAAGCTCTAACTTCATTGGAAACATATTAAAGTCATCTTCAAGTGCATAAAATCTTGTAAAGCCATTAAGTTACAAGATTCTATTATTGATGTAACATTGCTAACAATATTGTATTTATTTTTGTTTAGCTAGTAACATTGCCAATAATATTGTTCTAAATGACTTGAATGATTTTGACTTGACTAATATTGTCCTTTTTACAAAACCTGCTATATATATATATATATATATATATATATATATATATATATATATATATATATATATATATATATATATATATCAGGTTTTGTAAAATTGTAAAAAAATCGTTTTTGCATAAAAACAGGTCTTTATTGCAAACCTGTTTTTATACAAAAACCGGTTACCAAACTGTGCTTTAAACAAAAATATATAAAATAAAAAAAAGACATTGCGAACAGGTTTTAACTAAGAAACAAGTTTCTATTCTTCAGATTCCAAACCCCCTTTTTAACATAACTGGTTTTGAAGGTAACCTTTGGGAACCGGTTTTTAAACCGGTCTCAAGTTTCCACACCTTACCATATCAAACCGGTTTTAAAACCTGTTTCAAAGACCCAAAAAAACCAGTTTGCAATTTATGTTTCTGTAGTAGTGACTACAGTCTACAGGACAACTATGGTGGTGAATTTGATCGTGAAGTGAAGACTTACATGGGCTGCTGGCAATCAGAGTACAATTTTGATGTGCGCCAGTTTGGGTTATCGAATTTGCTTGGTTTTCTTAAGGAAAACATACCTGTTGAGCACTTCAAAGAAGCCAACGTTTCAGCCACGCTTCTTAAAGATGATGAAGACTGGTAGCCATGATACGTACCGAAACAATTAAGGTGTATATTGAATTTAGGGATGAAATCACTAATATTGTTGAAAGTGATGATGAATCTGGTTCTACGTACGTAAGTGTGGGATGCTTTGACAGTGATGACAGAAGATTCATGAATTGAAGATAATCGTTGTTTAATTAATGTAATTTTCTTTTTTAGGAAGTAAGTTGATTTATTAGGATCATGTAATCATTTTAGGAATTAATGCAATAAACGACTATATGTTATTGAATAACAATAAATAAATAAATAAATAAAAGTAAACATAATTTACATCACTTTCAATTCCTAAATGATGGATGTGGATTTGTTAGGGATTGCGCTATTGTCGATTAATGACGTGTGTATTATTAATATACACAGGCCATGTTAATGGGCCACTCTTGATGGGCCCCTATATTATTTAGTCCACAAATGTGATGGCCCGTCAAGTAACCTTAACGGCTGCGTCGCTTGATCCCACAGCTTGATCGAAACTCTAAATGAATTTATTAAACAACATTGCATTCTTTATTTAAAATAATTTCCTATAAAGGAAATTTACTAAAATATGTAGTTTAAACAAACCCATCATATTAAAATAACCAAAGTTGACCAAAACATTGTCAACCAAACACTCACAGTTTAACAATCCAAAGAGAATGCAAAGTTTTAATGTTTAACAAAAATCTGCCAAAAATGCATGCGGACTCTCTACCACAGCGGAAGCCATATAATCAAGTACCTGTGAAAACATGCGAGTAAACTGTCAACAAAAATGGTGAGTGAATTATAGGTTTTAAAATAACGAATAAACTTTAGACCACAAGATTTCAAATGTTAGAAAACATAAAACTATTATTCCATTAATCCATGAGTCACCTGGTAACCACTTAACCATTTTCATACCCTTACCAAACACAATATACACTGAACAGGTGTATCTTCAAAAAAAATAACGAAGTACTAATACATTCCGATTATAAATTGCTAGCGCGACTAGCTCGAAATGGGGCTGTCAAGCCTGATAGATCTATCCATAGTAGAAACCAGTGATTACAGTTACCAGACTAGGGAATATATTCGTTCAACTCATAATGAAAAATTTAAATTTATTTCCACTTGTGTCTAAACATAAAACAAAAATGCATGTAATCACATCCCAAAAATACTTTAAATAGTATGAAAACGGGACTATAACTCACTTTAACGTAAACGAAGTAATAACACAGAAACGTGAACCGCAAATGAGAAAGTGAACAAGAATGATCACAACGCCGACCTATAAATAAAGCAGGTCGATATAAATAACTAACTTAGTTCAAGTCTTAGTATGATAGCTATAGTACTTGTTGCAAGTAAACATAGAACAACACTCAGTATGTTTCGGTATGATCAGGACAACGTTTAACACGTGCTTTCTATTTTTAACAGGTTTCCATTTCTGGAAAAATTCTATTTTTGGAAAGTTTCTATTTTTGGAAAGTTTCTGTTTTTAGAAAGTTTCTATTTTAGGAAAGTTTCTATTTTAGGAAATTTTCTATTTTAGAAAAGTTTTTAACTTAGGAAAGTTTCCTTAATTAGAAAGTCAACTAAAAGTCAAAGTCAACTGAAAGTCAACTCAAAAGTCAACCTTGGTCAAACTTAGTCAACATTAAAATTAAAGTGTAAGTTATATTAAGTTATAATGTTATTTAAAGTCATAAATGTATAATCATGTTATATCATAAGTTTAATTAAGTTAAAATGAATTATTAAAGTTAACATAAGTTTAAATAATATAATTAATATAACATAAGTATTTAATTAATTAAGTAAATATTAATCATAACATAAGTATTATTAATTAATAATAAATTTTTAATCATATCATAAGTATTATTAATTAATAATGAATTATTAATCACATCATAAGTATTTAGTTATAATTATTAAACCATAAGTATTTAATAATTAAATAATAACTAAGCCTTATAATAATTAAATAATTAATTAATCCTTATTATAAGTCTTAATATAATAATCTCATAACATAAGTTTAATACTTATCATAAGTATTTTTAATACTTATCATAAGTATTTTTCATTAATAATAAAAGTATTATTAATCATAAGTTTAATTAAAAGTTTAATTAAATCATAAAGTAATTAATAAATGATATAATAAATATATATCATAAGTCTTTAATTATAAAAAAATACTTTTATATCATAAGTAATTTTAATAATAATGAAAATCATTATTTATAACATAAGTTCAAATCTTATAACCATAAGTTTTAATTAAAAGTTCATCGGGTCATAAATTGAGCCCCGGGTGTCGGTTTTCGACGAATTTTATATATATCCTCGTCTAACCAAACCACCCGAAACCTTAGTATACTAAAGAACACCCTAAAGTCAGTTCACAAGTCATGATGAACAGCCTTGAATCAACTTAGCACATCAATCCGCTTGAAATCTTGTTTTAGTCATTCCGGGTGATCCGTGGCTCGGATTTCGATGACCCGAACATGAATGTTCATCCAATCATCAATCCTAACTCACTAGTACACTCTAGAGCCTCCAAAAATGGTCACAGAGTCGGACCCCAATTGATTACATTCATTTTTACATTTTAATCTCATGAAAACACTAAATCAAGCATAACTTTTGATCCGAAACTTGAAATAACATGAATCCAAAGTCCAAAATTATTGTATTGATGAGAGAAACTCATATAAACACTTTAATTTATCAAAAACAACAGCTAAGTGTACTGATTTCATCAAAAAGTCCGTTGTCCCAATTTAATTAAACCGAAAACATACACAATTGAGCATTTCTACGCATACAATCATCAATACAACGATACACAAGTACTATACAATCATAATAACATCAAAATCAGTAAAAATGAATGAAAATGAAAAGGTTAGGGTTAGGGTTTATACCCTAATCAAGAAATGAAAGGTATGATCGCGTAGAGGACGATGCGGTGAATCCGATTATGAAGAAAGCTTCTTGAAAGGTGTTATTGATTGTTGAAGATGATGATGATGATGATGGTTAGTGGTGATGGCTCAAACAAGGGAGAAGAGGGAGGAGCTTTTAGATTGTGTGTGAAATGAGAGAAAAATACAAGTAATGAAAAATGAAATAATGAAAACAAAATCACATACCATCCCATCTAAGGAGGGTTCGACTGATCCAAGGGGGAGGGGTGGGCCCCACTAGCCCAATTTAATAAAATGTTAATTAGCTTGTGGCCCGAACGCTCGAACGAAACCCGAAACGCGAAAACACCGCTACGCGATTAAATATTCGGAGAGATAACGCACACGCGACGAATAAAATATATAAACACTATATATATACATATGACATAAAAATATCATATTTAAAAAAAATTGGGATTCGAAAATCTCAAAAGTCTGACCGTTGGTTTGAAAACCGAAAAGATTCGCCGAATAGAAATTCACGACACGTAGAAACGTACAAATTTAAATACGAATACAAATATTCATATAACACATAATAATTAATATATTATTACTAAAATAATAATATAAGTCATGGAATGACGTGGCACGAATAACAATTAACGGACGTTAAATAATAAATGGTAAAAGATAACGAAAAAAGTAGGGTCGTTACAGTACCTTCCCGTTACGCAAATTTCGTCCCGAAATTTAAGCAGGAGCATGGGTTGACTCGCCATTTGAGAACAAATGCGGGTACTTCTGCTTCATCTGATCTTCACGTTCCCAAGTGAACTCGGGTCCACGTCTGGCATTCCATCTCACACGGACGATAGGAATTTTACTCTGCTTGAGCGTCTTAACTTCTCGGTTCATAATTTCAACTGGTTCCTCAATAAAATGGAGTTGTTTATCAACATGAAGTTCATCAAGAGGAATAGTCTCATCGGCCTCGGCCGAACACTTCTTCAAATTCGAAACATGAAAAATGTCATGAACGACGCTGAGTTCTTGTGGCAATTTCAACCGATAAGCCAAGGGTCCAACTCTCTCAGTAATCTTAAATAGTCCAACAAATTGAGGATTCAACTTTCCTCTCTCACCAAATCGTACCACACCCTTCCAAGGTGATACTTTCAACATAACATGGTCACCGACCTGAAATTCTAAATCCTTTCTTCTAACATCGGCGTAGCTCTTTTGCCGACTTCTGGCGATCTTTAATCTTTCTTTAATTTGTACAGTTTCCTCGGTAGTCTCATGAATAATCTCTGGGCCTATGAGTTGGGCATCCCCAACCTCATTCCAACAGATAGGAGACCTTTCTACCATACAGAGCTTCAAATGGTGTGACTTTAATACTTGCATGATAGCTGTTATTATAAGAAAATTCAGCTAGTGGCAAGTACCTATCCCACCATTACCAAAATAAATGACGCGGGCTCGTAACATGTCTTCTAAATTTTGAATGGTCCTTTCACTCTGACCATCCGACTGTGGATGATAAGCGGTGCTCATATACAACTTTTTCCCCAAAGCTTCCTGTAAAGACTGCCAAAACCTCGATGTGAATCGACTGTCTCGGTCTAAAATAATTGACACGGGAACACCATGTCTTGAAACAATCTCCTTCAAATACAAACGAGTAAGCTTCTCCATCGAATATGTTTCCTTGATAGGAAAGAAATGAGCTGACTTAGTGAGTCGGTCAACAATCACCCAAATGGTATCATAACCACCCACAACTCTCGGTAACTTCGTAATAAATTCCATCGTAATACCTTCCCACTTCCACTCGGGAATCTCAGGTTGCACCAGAAGTCCGAATAGTTTTTGATGTTCAGATTTGACCTTAGCACAGGTCAAACACTTAGCCACATAAGTAGCCACATCAGCTTTCAAGTTGGGCCACCAGTATAGCTCCTTAAGATCCTGACATATCTTTCTTGAACCAGGATGAATAGAGTACCTAGACTTATGAGCTTCATCTAACACAAGTTTTCGCAAATCACCAAATTTTGGAACCCAAAGACGTCCCGCAAAATGCCAAGTACCATCTGCTCATAGCTTAAATTGCTTACCCAAGCCTCTAACCTTCTCGTTCGCAAAATTCTCCTCCTTCAAGGCTTCTTGTTGAGCTGCAAGAATCTGCCTTGCGAGGTTTGTTCGAATAGTCATATTCAAGGCTTTAAACCTGCGAGGTTCAACCCTCTCTTTTTGACTTAATGCGTCGACCACAACATTGGCCTTTCCCGGATGATATAGGAGTTCACAATCATAATCGTTCAACGTCTCAACCCACCTTCGCTGCCTCATATTTAGCTGTTTTTGATCAAGAATATGTTGAAGACTTTTGTGATCAGTGTACACTGTACTTTTAACCTCATATAAATAATGTCTCCAAATCTTAAGCGCAAACACAACAGCTCCCAATTCTAAATCATGGGTTGTGTAATTTTGTTCATGAATCTTCAACTGATGAGATGCGTAGGCAATGACTTTCTTTCGCTGAATCAAAACACAACCAAAGCCTTGACGCGAAGCATCACAGTAGACAACAAAATCATCATTACCCTCAGGCAGTGATAATATCAGAGCGGAAGTTAACTTCTTCTTCAGAGTTTGAAAAGCAGCCTCCTGTTCATCCTTTCACTCATACTTCTTCCCCTTGTGCGTTAAAGCAGTCAGAGGTTTTGCTATTCGAGAGAAATCTTGAATGAACCTTCTATATTAGCCTGCCAATCCTAGAAACTGACGAATCTGAGTAGGAGTCTTCAAAATTTTCCACTTCTCAATAGCCTCAATCTTAGCAGGATCAACTTGAATTCCCTTCTTACTAACAACGTGTCTAAGGAATTGAACTTCTCTTAACCAGAAAGCACACTTTGAAAACTTAGCATACAGTTCTTCTTTTCTCAACAAATCGAGCACTAACTTCAAATGCTCTTCATGCTCTTGATCACTCTTGGAATAAATATGGATATCATCGATGAAAACGATAACAAATTTGTCCAGATAAGGTCTACACACACGGAATGCGGTTTTTGGAACATCAGTTTCTTTAACCTGCAGTTGGTGATACCCGGAATGAAGATCGATCTTAAAATAAACGGACGAACCTTGAAGTTGATTGAACAGATCATCAATTCTCAGAAGAGGGTAACGGTTCTTAACTGTAAGCTTGTTCAATTCACGATAATCAATACACAACTGGAAGGAACCATCTTTCTTTTTAACAAAAAAAACAGGAGCTCCCCAAGGGGACGAACTGGGACGGATGAAACCTTTGTCTAACAACTCGCGGAGTTGACTCGACAATTCTTGAAGTTCAGAAGCGAGTCGATAAGGAGCACGTGCTACAGGAGCAGCACCGGGAACAAGATCGATTTGAAATTCTACCGCGCGTTGCGGTAGAAGGCCAGGTAAATAATCCTCGGGAAACACCTTAGGAAAATCTCTAACAATAGGAACATCACCAATGTTCTTCTCTTCTTTACCAGAATCTACAACATGGGCTAGAATAGCATGACAACCTTTGCGAAGATATTTATGAACTTTCAAACAGCTAATAAGGTTTAACTGTCTGCATTTCTTATCCCCAAAAATGATCAGCGGCTCTCCACCCACATTAGTAATACGAACAGCTTTCTCATAGCACACGATTGCAGCAAGATTCTCAGACAACCAATCCATACCAATAACAACGTAAAAACTGCCTAGCTCAATCGGTATTAAGTCTACCTCAAAGTCTCTACCAGCCAATTTAATGTTACATTTACGATACACAGTCTTAGCAGTAAGCACTTTACCATTAGCTATCTCTACAACATAAATTCTATCTAGAGGAGTTAACGGAGTTTTGATTTTTAGACTAAATTTACTTGACACAAAACATAAATCAGCCCCTGAACCAAATAGTACATAAACCAATAAGTCATTGACCGAGAACGTACCAGTAACAAGTTTTGAATCATCCTCGGCATCCCTGGTATTAATATTGAATGCCCTTCCACGCGCATTCTTAGTAGTCTTCTTATTAGGGCAGGTATCACGGGAATGCCCAGGCTTACCACATTCATAACAAACTTTCTGAGTAACACGTGCAACTGTGCGGTTGCAGCTTGCAACCTTGCGGTTGCCCAATGGACCCGTACGGATGCATTCTGCATCCATGCGGTTGCACTCCAACAGTGAAAGTTAAACATTAAAGCATATTAACTTGGTCGTAATGAACTAGGGGACTATAATGCACCAACAAACTCCCCCTAGGACCCAGTTCATTATCTTAAACAATAAAATCAACTTTCACCTGCATTAGACAAACAAACGCGCAATCAAACAATTCCAATAACAAATAGTTAATACGTTCACGTTACGTTATTACAACCAAATCAAAATAAAAAGAAAATAAACGTTCAAGTCCAGAGTTCGAGAGTTTATGATCAAAAGATAGACATTAAGTGCAAAGATCATATGCATAACACGTGCGAACGAACCTGTTGAACTGAATGGCTTGTTCCATGTTTTGTAACTCATGAAAAATCGGATGTCTTCTCAACACTTTGATGTCATCCCTGCAAAGATTTCAATCCACCAAGGATTGATAATTCTAATCTCGTCCAAGTTACCACCAGATTCTAACAATATAACCGCTTCTTCAATTCGCCCATCATAATATGTAACTACCCGACTTTTTCCGTTAACTTTCGTTTACTTTCGGTTAAATACTTAACGACCGTTAGTTAAATCTTATGAATTTATAAGCCAGAACTTTTTTTTAGAAAAATATTATTTTTAATATGTGCTACATATCACTTGATTTCATACTTTGGTTTAGAAGTATGCGAGACACTAAGAAAACGCAAGAAAAACGTACGGCTAGTGAAAACTGGAAAAAACGTCTTTTAAGGCAACGAAACGAAAGATAATTCACTTTTAATAATTATTTTTATATAATTATTAAGTTTTTAAAATACTTTTAATTTATTCGAAGTTTTATAAATTTAAAACTCGTAGAATTCGCTAAAACGCTCGGTTAACGTGCCAGCTTTCGGTATCGGTTAACGACACTTAGAAACGAATTAAATAATTATTCTATATAATTTATGAAAATTAGAATTCTTTTATTAATTAAGAGAAATTAAATTAGTTTAAGAATCCGATAGAAAGGAAGACGCGTGGGATACCATGCGCGGTGTTAAGCTTCATAATTTGAGTGCTCACGAGATACATACGCATTAGAAACTTTTATTGCTAAATATCGTGGTTTACAAACTTGAAACTGGACATTTTTTTTGTCTTACACATTTGAAACAGGACATGGTATTGTCTACAAACATTGGAAACAAAACATTTTGTTGTATACAAAAGATTTAAACTAAGACACTTTGTTGTCTACAAAGATTTGAAAACATGAGCTTACGCTGTCTACAAACTTTTGAACTACAAAACTTTTGTAGTCTCTTAACTACTATTTTGAAACCAAACATATAACTCCCCAACCGTTGTGTTGACCTTTTAGCATGTCTATTCTCAGGTACTTATTGCTTCTGCTGTAAAACTTTGTTATTACATAGAAGTCAAGCCAAGCACTGGGACCAGAGTTAACATCGCCGATAATGGACTTTGATGGGGTGTTAAATAATACCACCACTTAAAACGCTTACCAAAATTCTATGGCATCTTACGAACCGGAGCAAATTTCCTCTTCTTCAACGACTTCAAACTCAAACCCTAATCCTAACCCTAGCAACGTTAAGTACGCTACTCGCATTTTATCCAGCCGAATGACGCCTTTGATCACTGCAGATGAAGCTGCGATGGCGTATTCAATCAAAAGTCATCTCTTTAAACAAGGTAATTTGTGATGCATTATCATTTGCAGATAATAAGTTAGGGCAAACTATAGATGATAATGATAATGTAGTGTCGTTTGGTAACAAAAATGGAAGTTGGATTGAAAACGGTTTGCATGATACTAATCCAAAAATTTCAAATAGTGGACTGTTATTGGTTTCAAAGGATTCTGATAATTTGCAAGATATGGCATATAGGGAGATTGAGATGATAGTGAAAGAAGAAAATTGTGTTTCAGAGGAGGTTTTAGTTAGGGATGTGTTGTATGCTTGTCAAGGGATTGATGGAAAGTATGTGGTGTTTGATGAGAGTGTTGATGGATATGTATTATCTGAAACAATTAGGGTTCTAAAGCGTATGAAGATACTGATTTGTAAGGTGTGTGAGCTTGGATGGTTGTTTAGGAAAGTGAAAAGGTATATTTCTGAAAGTATGGATAAGTTTTATGATGAAGATCGTATTGGTACTGTAGCTCAAGCTTTTTGTGCATCATTGCAAGATGAGCTTTCTGAGTATTATAAATTGTTAACTGTACTTGATGCACAGTCAATGAACCCAATTCCTTTAGTTCAAAGAATGCAAGTTCAGAAAATTATCTTTACTTGAGAAGACTTTTGGTATGGTTAAGATGCGATTAATGGCGGTTCTTGTGGACAAGTGTAAGGATTTAACGGGTGGTGCGATGGTTGGAGCTATTCATATGCATGCCCAACATGGTGACCCTGTTGTTCATGGTTTCATGAAACGATTGCTTCGTCGAGTATGTTCACCTTTTTTGAAATGGTGAGGAGTTGGGTATTAGAAAGTGAGATTGAAGATATATTTTCTGAGTTTTTTGTTTTGGGTCAGTCCGTAAAAGCAGAATCTTTATGGAGGGAAGGTTATAAACTACGCTCTGATACCACTTGCAGGATCGTGTAAACAGGATTATACGATCTAATCTTCAATATCGAGTGGTGTAAACAGGATTATACGATCTAATCTTCAATATAGAGTGCGGAATAACTCGATATTGGGTTTTACTATAAAAAAAATCAATTACTCTTTGATCTTATGTTAGTATACGACTTAAGATGATTAAGATCAACCCAAACGAATGCTAGACGACCAGGGATTCGGTTTAGACACCAAGAAATGATTAGGATACGTAACCCTAACACTGAACCCGAATTGGCCTCTATATACTTACAGCACGTGCAACCTTGCGGTTGCCCAATGGACCCGTACGGATGCATTCTGCATCCATGCGGTTGCATTCCAGCAGTGAAAGTTAAACATTAAAGCATATTAAATTAGTCGTAATGAACTCGGCGACTATAATGCACCAACAAGGTAACTGTCAAAAACCGATGGGTCACAGGAAAGGATTCGGTGAATTAACCGTCAGGTTAATGCGAGATAATTAGGGTTATCCAACTACATTACTATTTTTATTTTTTATTAATAAAAGATATTAAAATTAATATTTGGTAACCGTCAAGGTAGTGGGTAATCAACATGTGAATTAATTCGTGCAACTGTCGAGATTGATGGTAACAATAACCTCTCATATTGTAACTGTCTGTAATTATTTTTAGTTGCATCAAATAAAATGGTTCATCGAACATTTCAATTAACAAACGTTGTATTCCGTTTTGATTATGATCAAAAACCAATGATCAATCATTCAGTGATCTCAAATCAGAGGTTTACACGCTGTTACATGTCGATTTTATTTGTTTGTTATCTAACTATTTTTGCTAAATGTTTCTTATGTGATACATCGTGTACACGAGACCTAGCTCCGAGCTCAATTTACCCAACGCACTGGAGACTCGAGCCCACCCAAGGACTACTACTAGCATGGTTGTGACATCGTGTGAGAGAGCAATCACATTTGGTATTCATCAAGCAACGAGAACATTCAATTAAATCATGCCTCGTATGTATGTGGTTCTCTTCCATGGAACTTGTGGTACGTATAAGTTCATCTAGAGGCTTAAGCGTACAATTTGGCTGATGGCAGTCTGGCACATTAAGGCCATTTTGGCAGGATAAGCCCATGATGACACGATCATTCACATTTTTGTGGTGGTAAGGGTATATCATACATACCCGTTAATATTTTAGTGATTTTTGTTTCAATTCGATATCTCTAACTACCTTTCTTTTGATGTGCTTCATGTGACAAATACATTTAGTTCTATCATTCATCATCAAGCTATAATTAGTAACTGTTACAAATGTTTGTAGTCGAAAATTTCGATTTCGTAACAGTTGGTGTATGTGGACAGTTGGTTTTGTAACTGGATTTGCTCATTCTTATGTAACCGTCACATTATTTGGCCGTGTGTAACAGATGGGTTTTCGAGAAACCGTCAAATGATGAAATTCTCAAAAATGGTCAACAAGGGGTTGAGCTGCCATTAGTCCGGACGCCACTGCGTAAGAGCCAGTGGCGAATCTAAAACGAAAACTCAATGGGGTCCTAATTTTTTTTTTTTCTAAAACTAAATATATTTGAAAGTTATTTTAGTGGTTGTTTACCTTTAAATAACTATAAATTTTAAAAATATATGGAGCCCTGTAGTTAAATTTAGTGGTGTCCTGTACAATTTTAATAGTATATTGTTTAAATTTTTTTAATTTAATGGGGTCATGGGACCCCACTCCACCAAGGGTGGAGTCACCACTGGTAAGAGCTCTGGTTACTGCGGCATTCCACAGTTCCATTCAGTGACGGAATTATGTTGTGCGCACTTGCATAAGTTAAGTCGCTTCTCTGCTATTTTATCTGCAGCTTAACGAAATTAATAATATAAGATTACTTATTGCGTGGAGAGTGACCAACTTAATACCTGTTCATTGAGCATCCAGGATGTATGATAAGTTTTTATTAATTATATGACGTTTAACAATGAAGAACATTTGAACACGTTAGGTGTAGATATAATGCCGCGATAAGTTTGGTGGTTATATTCAGCGTCTAACATTAATTAGTGGTACGCGTGTGGTATTTTATTTTTATTTTTATTTTTTTTGTGTCCACGATCATCTATAAAACCAAGAAATGTATTGAGATGTGCACGTTGTCATGGGTATGGGCAGGGGCGGTGGCAAAGAGATACAAATGGGATCATATGACTCCCATGATCCAAAAATTATCATAGTAATTTTTTAGGTTTGACCCCAATCAAAAATATGCAGCCCAGGGGCGGATCTTAGTATAGTCCGGGAGGGGTGCCCGTCCCCCTTGGATTTTGAGCAATTAGTGTTTATTTATATTGATTTTAGGGAAGATTAGAGTTTGATATGAGCTCTACTGAAAGAAAAACGGTGAGAAAAGAGGGAAAGAAGAAGAGGGTTAGATGAAAAAGTTGAAGAAAGAGAAAATAGTTTTTAATTGAAAAATGAAACATGTAAAAGCTTTTTGTGTCATTGACTTTTCATACTTTCATGTTGTCTTTTCTTGTCTTCTTAGTTGAATCAAAATTATTATTTACTGAGTATATCTATATCTATGTCATATTCACTATTTTAATTTAGTTTCATTTGATATTACTCAGTATCAAGTAGTCACGGAGTAATATTTAACTTATTCGTTGTATTTTTTCAATATATAACACACTAGTATTAATGTACAACTTAGTTTAATTTACTTATAACTACTTTCTCCAGCTCATATTAATAGTCCACAGATAAAAAACACACAGTTTAAGAAAATGTCATAAAAGTACTATACTTTCTATTTACTTATACTTGTTTAATACAATCATCCATTTTATTAAACACACATAAGTTTGTTGACAAAAATATTATACAGTGTTGTATTTATACTTGTTTAATACAATCATCCATTTTATTAAATACGTTATAGACATTAAATAATTTTGCCCCCTCAAAGAATTCTTTCAAGTTCCACCATTGATTCAGCCCACTTTGACCTCACAAAATCCAACTCAGCTTGTTTACTAATTAATTGGAATTAAATAAAGTGTATTAACAGTTACATCCACTATATTCACTCTCTTTTGCCGATTGGCGATTACCATTTACCTCTAATCATTTTTTATCAAATCAAGGAAGATGTAAATGTTGATTCTTACTATCTCAAGATCTCAGTTTTTTTATACTACATATGTTTCTCAAGTCTCACCTCAACTACTTCCTTTGGTATTAAACAAGGTAATATTTTTGATTGATTAATTTAGGGTTTGCAATTTTTCTTATAATTCTGAAATATAATGTTAAAATTAGGTAATTGGTAAATAGATAATCACTTTTTTAGTTCCACTTTGGTCCACTTAGGTTAGCTGCTAATCTGCTAGATGCCTAAATTATTCAATAATGATCTAAATTATGGGCTAAAACTTTCTATGCCACTTGTTATAAATTTGGTTACTACTAAACTTTGATGATATCTGATGTTTCGTTATACAATTAATGAATGTGTTCTTTAACTTGATTTTAGTTGTTTCATTTTGTTTACTGATCAAATGGTGTTAATTTGAAAGCTATGAAAAACTTACTTAAAACAAAGGAACCATCTTCTTCAATACATATTTATGTTCTCTTAAATCGTATTTCCCAATGATTCTAGGTCTCAACGTTTTCAAAAGATGTGTTTCCGTAAAAACAAATGTAGCTTTGGATAGTTTTAAGCAGATTTTGTGTAGTTTTTTGGAAGGACTTTGTCAATTTTTTGGGTCATTGGGGCTATTTCTAAGCTATTTTGCCACGGTTAGGTCATTGGGGCTATTCCTAAGCTATTTTGCCATTGTTATTACGTTGTATTTTTTTACTTTTGCTTATGTATTTAAGCTTTTTTCAGATTTTAATAGCGAAGTTGGTTTATTATAATTACTGTTGCAAAATTTCCGCCCCCAGTGTTACAGATTCCTGGATCCGCTACTGGGTATGGGGTACAACTAAATCTCTAGGACTTACATATTTTTGTGGTCATCCATTTTATTGAGTTTTAAAGATTCACTGGTTATCTAATATTTTCATTTGAGGACAGTTTCGAGCAATGCCGAGCTAGTTAGATGAAGATAGGCTTGTGAAAGTCTTGTAACGCGTTAAGCTTTAAGCAAACCAGTATCTAGTGCCCAACGTTTAAAAATGCGGTGAAATTCTACATTAAGATTCATGTTAAATTGTATTTTTATTTTCTGTTTTGAAAAGGCATGTTGTGATCACCACAAGAAATTCCACGGCACTAATGATAAGTCCGTTCCGGCACCACTTTCGAAGATCCTTATTGAGGTAAAGCTAATCCGTTATAGCACAAAGATGAAAACGTAACGGCACCACCTTTGAAGTTCGCTATGGTGCGGACGCTTACTCCGCTACGGCGCGCTAGGTCCGTTCCGGCAATCAAATAAGTCCGTTGTTAAGACATCATGAACACACTTAATTAATTCACAAACAAGTTTAAAATTGAATACTAATGTGCTTTGTGATTAAAGTGAGTTACTGTCATCAATGACATGTTGACCAACCAATAAGACCTTAGCAAATGTGTTAATTACAAACAAAAGTTTATGACACAACTAAGATTGCCTCAAACGATTATCATGATTGTATCCAGGAATGTGAGACTTTCTACTTTAAGCATTACAAGTCACTATCAAGGCAATACATTCAAGGTAAATGAACACTTAATGCATATAGTACTTGTATGGATGTTGGGTATCTTTTTCATTTATTAAATCAAGTAAAGAGTCCAAAGATTAAAGTTCTAAACTGATTCAAACGGCTATACAACGGATAGAAGTTTTGGACTGGACCTCCTGCGGTCGACCCACGGTCAACCGTGGTCCCTGCCGCAGCAACGGCTATATTTTTATCTCTCCATATAAATAGCAAGACTTGGAGAACTTTGATGACTTGGACCTCTTGCATACTTCAACTCTAAATCATCAGAGGATTACAAGAATATAACTCTTATACGTGTGTTTGTGATTAGCAAGAGAAGTTCTATAATCTCATAGGTTATAGAAGGAGTTGTAAACTTACTATCAAATTACTATCTTTGTAAGTTTACATAGTGTTGTATTTATTTTTAGAATTGTCTTAGGATTGTCATCACTAGAAAAGGTGAGTCTTGTACTTTGTAACAAGAAGCATATGCTAGCTTGGCTATCATCTTCCTTAAAAGGAACTAGGGAGTTGATTAATTTCATTGAGGATTAATACTTGTCCAAGGTGAAGACAAGTTGATCTAAGTTAGAGGTAATCTTTCAAAGGGAAAGAAGGATTAGGTTTGTTGTCTAAGGAGAAGTACAAGGCTTGTAAATTGGATCTCCGCCGGATTTGGAGAAAGGTGCTTAGTGAGGCAAAACACCCGATTAGTGAATCGGTGAGTGGATTAAGGTGGATTAGTTAACATTCACCCGAACCACTATAAATCCTTGTGTATAGGTTCCTTACTTTACATTCTGCATTACTACAAACATAAACACGATACACATTGGTTTGAGCTGATTAAAGTGATCAATGATTGTTCAAATCTTGTCGATCATCGAAAGAGTTTTAAAAATCGTATTAAGTAACTATCCACCCACCCCCTCTAGTTACTTACATAAACTGTTAAAGAATGACTTTTGGTTTAGTGTATGCTTGCTAATTCTAGTGTTCTAGTGTATTCCCGTTCATATTGTGTATGTGTTTCTATGTCTACTCAATGTTTTGCTTAGGCAAGTTCTTAGTACGAAGAGTTCTTGTCATGCCATTAATGGTTCCGTCGAAGAAATGCACAACCTCGAATTCAAACCCATCTCAGAATTAGATGCAAAATACTTAGAATCTAGATTTCAAGAAAGCAAAATATTGGAATCTTTAAAATCTTGCGGGGACTCGAAAGCCCCAGGCCCGATGGCTTCAACTTGAAGTTCTTCAAAAACATTTGGTGGTTGATTAAAGATGACCTCATAAGGCGATCGATTGGTTTCAGTCCACATACTCAATAAAGGTTGCAATGCTTCTTTTGTAACACTCATCCCTAAAAAGAAGTATCCCATAGGGCTCGTGGATTATCGTCTGATCAGTTTAATCGGAAGTTACTACAATATCCTCTCGAAGATACTAGCTAATAGCATTCGAAAAGTAATCACCAAAGTAATCAATTTTGAATAGAGTGCCTCTATAAAAGGGCGCCTAATCCTCGATGGCATACTGATCGCATCCGAAACCATTGATGAACAGAAAACAATAAGCAATAAAGTCTAATATTCAAAGTCGATTTCGAAAAGGCGTTCGATAGCCTAAATTGGGGATTTTTAGATTCGATCATGAGTTGTATGGGATTCGAGTCTAGATGGCGTTCGTGGATAAGAGAATGTTGAAAATCACCATCCGTCTTCATTCTCGTTAATGTTCACCAACAATGGAGTTCACCCCGGAGAAAGGAGTACGACAAGGAGATCCCTTATCCTCGTACCTCTTTATAATCATGGCCGAGGGACTAAACCGACTAGCAAAATAGGTTGTTGAACACCGAACGATTAAAGGACTTGAAGTAGGGATTGATAACGTGGTGGTCTCACACTTGGAATATGCGTATAATACGATCTTTCTTGGAGAATTGAACAAACGAAATGCAAAGTACATAATGAAACTTCTAAAATATTACAAGATGATATCCGGGATAAAAGTCAACTTCACGAAGAGTTTGTAAGTAACTAGAGGGGTGAATAGTTACTTAGTCGATTTTTAAAACTTTCTTTGCGTTTTCTTGAACTTGAACTTGATATAGTGTAACTTGAAATGTTTGTTCTCAAACAATACTTATAAAATATATATGTATATGTAAATATAATCAAAGAGATAAGGGAAGAGAGAACAAACACAACGATATATAGTGGTTCGGGAAGATGTTAACTAATCTTCCTTAATCCACTCCTCAATTCTACGAATTGAGATTTTTCTCACTATGATACTCTAAACTCGGTGGAGTGTCCGGATACAACACTAGTACTTCGATAAGCCACAACTTGTGAACCCTTACGTCCCTTTGAAGACTTCACAAACACCTATAGCTCTTACCACAAGATCCTAATTCACTATCCTAATGAAAACACAACTACCTTCTAGATCTCTTTAAGAAGATTGTTTACAAGTAAACTTACAACTTAAGCTTACAAGTACTCTTGCTAGAATTACTCTAAAAAGATTACAATGAATTATAATAATGATATCAGTAAGTATAAGAAAATATAAGTGCAAGAGGTGAGTCTTCATATGCTTCAAGGCTTGGCTTTTATAGGAAAGGGGAATCTGCCTGGAAGTTGTACGGCTCGCTGCACGGTTGACCGTGGTTCAACCGTGTAACGACCCGACCAAAACCGCTATTGACGGCGCCGTTAACTTAGGTCCCGTTGCGTGGTCGTAGTCCCTATATGAGACTCGTTTGACCAAAATTATGTCGCATTCATTTGAAAGGTACAAGACTTGCAAGTTTAGTTTACAAAACCGTTCGACAACAAGTCTAAGTTTACAAAAGTCATAAAGTATAAATGCAATAACTTGCGACATAATTAGTTTAAAAACACAGTTGCTATAAATAGCGTAAGTATGTAAACAAAAGTTTGAATCCAAAGGTGCTATCACTAGCGTATGTATGTATGTATCTTGACTCCAAGCAAATAATCAGAGTGTATGCATGTATGCTTGACCCCAAGCAAGTATGAGTGTACGCGGAAGCATGTATCAAATAGCCAAGTATGAACCTGAGAAACATATAGAAAACTGTCAACGAAAAACGTTGGTGAAATCATAGGTGTATTTGTAAACGTTATATTTTGAACCACAAGATTTAGTATTTCCATAAATTGATCATCCAAAAGTTGCATTCCAAAAGTTGGTTCGCGAGCACCCAATTATCAAGACTTAACGTTTCCTTCCATAGAACCCCATCACAATAGTGTTAGAACATACACTGTTTCCCGAAAATATATTTCATCCGTAGACGGTAGCGAACCGTCCGTAATGAGGGTTTGTCAAACCCGTATGGCCACACAATATAAGTTCTCGCTTACACCCTGCAAGTGTAACTAATGATAATCGAATTGAGGATTTTTGTTCTAACTCGCTGTGGAATGTTTGTTTTCCTTGTACTTGTGTTCAAAGTATAAAAGTAAGTAGCACAAAATGTAACAAAGTATATGTTTCTCAGCCCACAATTTAAAAGTATAAAAAGTTGTTGAAAAGGTGGGACTATGATCTCACCTCGAGTGCACGAGTATAAATGTACTTCACAAAGTAAACGTGTGCATGAAAGTTGCTTAGCCTTGACCTAAACAAGTAAGTTGTATCAATTAACCGGTTACGACACAAGGTCGGGTGAAATGTGTTCAATTAGTCCTATGGCTCGTTACGACTCGATTAAGTATAGCATGTGAATCACGTTGTCAAGTTTCATGCAAGAATCAAGTATGAAAGCATGTTAGAACGATTGTATAAAAGTTTGGTTAAGTTTGACTAAAAGTCAAACTTGGTCAAAGTCAACGAAAAAGTCAACACGTTCGGGTCGGGTCCCGAACTATTTTTCTATGCTAGTTATTCATATATAAGCATGTTAAAACAAGTTGCATGTAAATTGGAGGTCTAGAACATGTCAAACATTTTTAGTAAAAAGGTCAAGGGAAACAGAATCTGGACGCGGCTTATGTCGCGCCGCGGCCAGGCCTGTCGCGCCGCGACAATGGCCGTGGCCTGGTCCCAGGCCTGTTTCACTTGTTCAAGGCTTGGTAAAATTTCAAACAAACGCAAAACTCAAACCGTAAACAATTAGAAAGCGTATCTTATACCGTTGGAAAGCTCTTTTGACAAGGAACACAACTAAACATATTTCATCAAACAAAAACAACATTTTCCATAACCGATTTCTCGTCAAGTGATCATTTAAAAGTCCATTTTCAAAGTTTCAAGTTCATCAATTGCATTTTAAGTTTCGGGAATCCAATTCACACATATGATATGCCGTTTCGAAGGTAATGAAGCATACATTACAACTAAACACTTACTAATAACATTTCATGGCATTCGAAACATCAAAAGCTCGTTTTAAGTCTATCAAACCCTAACCAAAATCCGCAAAAATCAATATTCATGTTTTTGAAGTTTCCTTAATCAACCTACGCATCAAAACGAAGCTAGTGATACTAGTAACACAATTAAAACATGCACTTTAACAATCTAACAACATTAACTCATCCAAAATCAAGGATTAAGCAATCCCATTTCAAAAACTCAAACTAGTTACTCCAAACCACAAATCGAGCAAACAAAACATATATTCATGTTACACACGAGCCATAGACACTAACTAACACAATTTCAAGTATATAAAACGAATTTAGAGAAAATTTAGTGTTTTAGAAATGTTACCCAAAATGGATGAAATTGGTACCAAATCGAAGAGGATGATGAGAGGATCACGAATATGTAATTTGTTTTGAAGTTTGCTTCCCGATCCGAATTTAGATGATGAATTATGTTTGTGTTCTTGAGAGAAAAAAGAAAGAAAGAGAGAGAGAGGGAGGTGATTGAATGGTGGTGATTGGGGTGGACTAGTTGACCTAGTCAACTAGTTTGCCCCGTGTCAATTTTAGTCCCTCGAGTTTAGAAGCGGGTGCGGGATTTAACCAAACGAATATTTTAAAAACGCTCGAGTAGACGAGTGATGTTATAATTAAATAACGAGAATATTATAAACGTTAGTCAACGGAAATTGGGAATTTAAATAGCGAAAGATATTATTAAAAAAAAAAAGACGGTGTTAAAAATAAATTTAACGGAAAAACGCGGGATGTTACATTATCCACACCTCAAAAGAAATTTCGTCCCGAAATTTAGTTGGAAGTAGTAGTTGTTGAATCTTCCTCGAGATCTTGTGTTGCCAATTCTACGAATGAGGGAGAAGTACGTTCTAGGGTATTTCAACGAATTTTGACGGTCGGGATCATATGTTGTTTTAAGGTTTGGCTTCACGATTTATGGTTTCAACCGGTCCTCCTAGGAAGTGAGGGTTATCGTCGATAGTGAGTTCATCAAAGGAGATAACAAGTTCTCGTTTCGCAAAACACGTCTTTGAGTTGATACATCGAATGTAGGATAAACGGAGACCCAAAATGAGTCGGAAAAGTCTAAACGGCTAGCGACGGGTCCAAAACACCCCAAGAATTTAAAGGATCAAAATATCGCGGATTTAGCTTCCTACGTTTCCCGAAACGGATTGCACCTTTCCAAGGTGCGACTCTTAACGTGACGCGGTTTCCCACGTGGAATTTGAAATGTTTACGTCTAACATCGGCGTAGCTCTTGGTGATTACGAGTCGCGTAGGGTTTTACCCGAATATGAATAAATTTTCTCGGTTGCTCATGAATAACCTCGGCCCCGGTGAATTGATCATCGTTTACTTGGTTCGACAAAGGAGAATGACGTTTCCGGTCACATGTGGTTTCAAAAGGAGTGACGTTAAAACTCGAATGAAAATCATTGTAGTACGAGGATTCGGTTAAAGGAAAATACTTTTCTCAAGTAAATTTGAAGTTGGTAATACAAATTCGTATTATGGTCTCCAAGGTTTAAATCGCATGTTTGTTCGGTCCGTCGGGTTGTGGATGGTACGCGATACTCATGTCTAAACGCGGTCCCGAGGCTTTTTGTAAGGTACTCCAAAATCTAGAAGTGAAACGAGGACCTCGATCCGAAACGGGGTACATTTCCCTAAGGCATATTGAACAAGTTTGCTAGGAATTGAAAACGTTAGCTAGGACAAGTTTCTCAAGAAAATTCGCGTCGCGGAAGATTTATCGGTTTCTAAAAACGTTCGTCGGGGCAAGTTCTTATCGGGTTTTGAAAACGATTGTTAGGACTATCCACCCTCGCGGCGAATACTTATATGACGTGAAGAGTCGCTCTCCTTTGAGAATTTAGAATAAGGACCTCCTGAACCGGAAGTACGAGGGTGATGCAAGAGAAGTTTCCGCCCCGATGTGAGCATAACGAGTAAATTGTAGTTAGTCAATAAGACTGCGCGAGGACGAGCTAGTATACCCGTGCGACATACGGTTGAAGTCGAATGGAATCGGTAATTCATTCGGAAGCATAAATATAATTCGACAATAATTGAAGGTGTGTCCCCGGTATGGTTGTTATAAATATTCTCGGAGTTTTCGGATGTCCAAACCTGAAAAGATGAAGTCATGTACATGGCACATGGTGGTGTTTAGGTTGATCGAGTCTAACCACCATCACGCGTCACTAGAACTTTGGTATGTCTTACCGTAATATAACCACGTTGATCGAGTGTCGTTATATTACGCTAACTCATACTTCCATTCCCACATCACTCTATAGATTCAAGTTCGTGTAATCGCGAAAATCTAAAATGAACAAAATGTAACGACGTCTCAAACGTGACTCGTATTAAATCGAAAGAGTTTCTACAACTCTAAAGAAGCGTTTCCCCGTGGGAAGTGTATAAATGATTGTTCACGTCAATGTGGTTCGAGTCAGACAATAAGGTATTCAGGTATGAAAAGAGTAACGAGTCATGATAGTGAGTAGCACGCAACCGTAGTGATAAATGTTGATGACGATACTCACCTAGAGTAGTGATGGTAGTAACACCAAAAAGTAGATAGTAAGAAACACCAGTGGGAAACCGAGAGTAAGTTGAAACGGTGGCAAATAACAATCCGGGAGACAGAGTTCCCGAACGAGTGTGACTAATGAAGTCGTCGTCATCCATACGTGTATGAATCATGAATTTACGTGTGTTACCAAAAAGTGGCGGAATACGAGTTCGTATGATGAAGGTTGGGTACCATTAAAAAGTTTGCCTAAGAATGATTCAAGTATAATGCACAAGTAGTCAAGTAAGTGCTATCTATAGCAAATGTATGTCAGAATGCAATTGCTAACTATCCGGTTGTAGTCTAGACTGACTAATGCGTCCTAACGACTCTGTTAGACACACTAATGCACGTCCTAGTTCCCTACAACCAACGCTCTGATACCACTTGTAACGACAGATGGGGTAGAAACCCACCCAGTGCCTTTCCAGCTAACCGCTTGGTGACTACTGAGTGTACCTCAGACACTGATTTTACGGCCCGCATTTCTGCCAAACTGCCAACCCTCAAATTCCAAGGGATCGCAAGGGGTAAGAGCCAATGCTTCGTCACAGGTAACACTGTGAGAACCCCCTCTACGATTAACCCGCCAAAAAGCATAGTCCGTATGAGTGCCCGGCCTAACAGCCGGCGCGCGTGACTACCTTTACGGCTAAGGTTAAACCAGCTCTGATACCACTTGTAACGACCCGACCAAAACCGCTATTGACGGCGCCGTTAACTTAGGTCCCGTTGCGTGGTCGTAGTCCCTATATGAGACTCGTTTGACCAAAATTATGTCGCATTCATTTGAAAGGTACAAGACTTGCAAGTTTAGTTTACAAAACCGTTCGACAACAAGTCTAAGTTTACAAAAGTCATAAAGTATAAATGCAATAACTTGCGACATAATTAGTTTAAAAACACAGTTGCTATAAATAGCGTAAGTATGTAAACAAAAGTTTGAATCCAAAGGTGCTATCACTAGCGTATGTATGTATGTATCTTGACTCCAAGCAAATAATCAGAGTGTATGCATGTATGCTTGACCCCAAGCAAGTATGAGTGTACGCGGAAGCATGTATCAAATAGCCAAGTATGAACCTGAGAAACATATAGAAAACTGTCAACGAAAAACGTTGGTGAAATCATAGGTGTATTTGTAAACGTTATATTTTGAACCACAAGATTTAGTATTTCCATAAATTGATCATCCAAAAGTTGCATTCCAAAAGTTGGTTCGCGAGCACCCAATTATCAAGACTTAACGTTTCCTTCCATAGAACCCCATCACAATAGTGTTAGAACATACACTGTTTCCCGAAAATATATTTCATCCGTAGACGGTAGCGAACCGTCCGTAATGAGGGTTTGTCAAACCCGTATGGCCACACAATATAAGTTCTCGCTTACACCCTGCAAGTGTAACTAATGATAATCGAATTGAGGATTTTTGTTCTAACTCGCTGTGGAATGTTTGTTTTCCTTGTACTTGTGTTCAAAGTATAAAAGTAAGTAGCACAAAATGTAACAAAGTATATGTTTCTCAGCCCACAATTTAAAAGTATAAAAAGTTGTTGAAAAGGTGGGACTATGATCTCACCTCGAGTGCACGAGTATAAATGTACTTCACAAAGTAAACGTGTGCATGAAAGTTGCTTAGCCTTGACCTAAACAAGTAAGTTGTATCAATTAACCGGTTACGACACAAGGTCGGGTGAAATGTGTTCAATTAGTCCTATGGCTCGTTACGACTCGATTAAGTATAGCATGTGAATCACGTTGTCAAGTTTCATGCAAGAATCAAGTATGAAAGCATGTTAGAACGATTGTATAAAAGTTTGGTTAAGTTTGACTAAAAGTCAAACTTGGTCAAAGTCAACGAAAAAGTCAACACGTTCGGGTCGGGTCCCGAACTATTTTTCTATGCTAGTTATTCATATATAAGCATGTTAAAACAAGTTGCATGTAAATTGGAGGTCTAGAACATGTCAAACATTTTTAGTAAAAAGGTCAAGGGAAACAGAATCTGGACGCGGCTTATGTCGCGCCGCGGCCAGGCCTGTCGCGCCGCGACAATGGCCGTGGCCTGGTCCCAGGCCTGTTTCACTTGTTCAAGGCTTGGTAAAATTTCAAACAAACGCAAAACTCAAACCGTAAACAATTAGAAAGCGTATCTTATACCGTTGGAAAGCTCTTTTGACAAGGAACACAACTAAACATATTTCATCAAACAAAAACAACATTTTCCATAACCGATTTCTCGTCAAGTGATCATTTAAAAGTCCATTTTCAAAGTTTCAAGTTCATCAATTGCATTTTAAGTTTCGGGAATCCAATTCACACATATGATATGCCGTTTCGAAGGTAATGAAGCATACATTACAACTAAACACTTACTAATAACATTTCATGGCATTCGAAACATCAAAAGCTCGTTTTAAGTCTATCAAACCCTAACCAAAATCCGCAAAAATCAATATTCATGTTTTTGAAGTTTCCTTAATCAACCTACGCATCAAAACGAAGCTAGTGATACTAGTAACACAATTAAAACATGCACTTTAACAATCTAACAACATTAACTCATCCAAAATCAAGGATTAAGCAATCCCATTTCAAAAACTCAAACTAGTTACTCCAAACCACAAATCGAGCAAACAAAACATATATTCATGTTACACACGAGCCATAGACACTAACTAACACAATTTCAAGTATATAAAACGAATTTAGAGAAAATTTAGTGTTTTAGAAATGTTACCCAAAATGGATGAAATTGGTACCAAATCGAAGAGGATGATGAGAGGATCACGAATATGTAATTTGTTTTGAAGTTTGCTTCCCGATCCGAATTTAGATGATGAATTATGTTTGTGTTCTTGAGAGAAAAAAGAAAGAAAGAGAAAGAGAGGGAGGTGATTGAATGGTGGTGATTGGGGTGGACTAGTTGACCTAGTCAACTAGTTTGCCCCGTGTCAATTTTAGTCCCTCGAGTTTAGAAGCGGGTGCGGGATTTAACCAAACGAATATTTTAAAAACGCTCGAGTAGACGAGTGATGTTATAATTAAATAACGAGAATATTATAAACGTTAGTCAACGGAAATTGGGAATTTAAATAGCGAAAGATATTATTAAAAAAAAAAAGACGGTGTTAAAAATAAATTTAACGGAAAAACGCGGGATGTTACAAACCGTGTACCTCTGACATCTGATTCTTATAGTTGTTTTTGTCCTTTGAAAATTGTCATTTTTCCTTGTTGAATAGCTGCAACTAAAAGCCAATTGTCTCTGAAATCATCCCCATTACCCTTTTTGTTTTGGACATAAGTGTAGAAGTTGACATGTCCATAAAAGAAGAAAGTCTTCAAGCTTTGATCATTTGTCATTGATTACTTAATAGGGTAATTGCAGAATTTTGTCCCTTGACAAACCATTACCTTCCAAAAACTTCATCAACCTTTCTTAATTACTTGTCATTTTACTAATGGAAGTATATATTGCTCTTTGGAACATTGTTACATCTCAAATGAACTAGTTTGAATCTAGTTGGAACATAATTGGAGACTACAACAATTTACTAGTTCACAATAATACATACATAAAAATTATACATAAGAATCGTGGGAGAGCATCTCTTTTGTTGGAACTTTTAATGACCATTATTAGTATGTATTTGAAAGACATTTTGTAACAAGTGAAAAATAAAACATTTTTGTGTTTAACCTTAATTAGGCTTAAAATGTCATTAAGATGTCATTAGGTTTGATTAGTAAGAATTAACATCTTTTGGGTCAAAATTCTTTTGAGATTAAAGAGGGCAACTATTATAAGTATGTTTAAAAAGGTTTTGTAAATTATAGATGCCTCAAAGTGGTCTAACTTAAAGTGGATGAATTTGGTAACAGAGAAAACTGTGGTCGAACTGCGGTTGACCGTGAGGTTATCCGTAGATTGACATTTTTATAAAAACTTAAATTCGTTGGTACATGATATCCACGGCCAAGTTCACGGTCGACCGTGGTGCAGCCGCATACCACTTTTACCAAGTTAATTATTTATGCATTAGGCTTTTGCTAGAGAAAGTGTAAGCTTATGAACTCATGTCGTCTTACATATGATTAAACACTTATCTCTTTTGTGTCATCATCAAAAAAAAGTGATTAACTTTTGAATATTATGATTGGAATCTTAACCAACGGAGTTGTTTACATAGTGTTAGGGGTACCCTCCTCTTCAGTACATGAGATGGCTGTAACAATGGGGTGTAGTGTCTCTACGCTTCCCTTCACATACCTCGGCATCCCAACTGGATGTAAAATGAACAAGGCAAAGGAATGGAATCCGGCTGTAGAAATTCAAAAATAGATTGTCGGATTGGAGGGCAAAGATGACATCATATGGGGGTCGTATCACTCTTATAAAGTCGGTTCTTAGTAGTCTCCCGTTGTATAATTTCTCCATATTTCGCGCTCCATCGTGTGTCATTAACAGAGGTTTGAGATGTAATTTCTTTTGAGGTGGGTCGGGAGAAAATTTGAAAATGTCTTGGGTTAAATCGGATACAATTCTTGGGCCTTTTGAGTCGGGTGGGTTAAACATCGGGTCCCTAAAAGCTAAAAACTTAGCTTTATTAAGGAAATGACGGTGGAGATTTCAAATTGAAAAGGACACGTGGGATTGGTCAATGCAAAGTAACGGGACTTTTTCAACCTCCTTGCTAACCGAACTTGTAAACAAGAAGCTGCTGCAACCCAACATTGCTGACGCTGAAACTCTGCGCAACAAACTAATTCCTGAAAAAATAGGTGTGTTCATTTGGAGAGCATCAAGGAATAGGTTACCGGTCCGAATAGAGTTGGAAAAAAGAGGGATAGATCTCGACTCGGTTAGATGCCCGAAATGCGACAACGATATACCAATACAAATCGATCAAATCGGCTTGTGTTGGTACGAACGTATGTTTTATAAGTTGTGTGTTGACATTGGTGGAATCGACTATTGACTACCACAAGTTGTCATTGGGGTAAATTGAAGGAATATATGCATATTTCTCACTTTTGGTTAATCATATTTCTGAAATCACATCAAAGATATAATTATAATTTATATGTATTTGATGTAGTTAAATTTAATGATTTTGTTTGACAGGTATATGCATGGTTGCAAAAATCGGGAGAACTCGGCGAGAACTCGGAATTTCATTCCTGGCGAGAACTCATTTTGAAATCGGTCAAAAAATCGGTCAACGACCAAAAATCGGTCAAATCTCGGAAAAATCGGTCAAATCTCGGTAAAATCGGTCAAATCTCGGAAAAAAACTCGATAAAATCTCAAAAGTCAATGAAAGTCAACCACCGATAACTCCCCGAGTTCTTCGAGTTCTCGTTTTGGAGACCCTGCCGAGAACTCCCCGAGAACCGATTTCTGCAACCTTGGGTATATGTAACACTCTTAATAAAGATGGACAAAGTTGATACATCTCTATACGCAAGTAACACAACTATGATAATAGAGAGGTGATAATATTGACCCATTCTCATTTTAGCTACTTGTTTACTTGAATCATTTGTTATTATTTTAAGAGATTTAGACATTTTATTAATGATGACCATATCCTGCAATTCTATGCTGATTTTTTTTACTGGCAACATACTTTGAAATTGCAATTGAATCTCCTGATATAATATCACTTGTTATTGTTAGGTTATAATTTCTGATTTCTAGGCTTAATATTAAACAAGATACAAAATGTATTCTTTTCTACAATCAGTAGACTCTGCACCACATTGTTTCAACTAGTTAAACTATACTTAATTCAGGCTTGTAGCCTAACAGGATGTTTATGTCCTAGTGTTCTACAGTACTAATTAATTCATTAGCTAGATTTGTTGTTCATACAATATGGGGCTTTTAGCCTACCAATTTTTATTTTCACAATCAAGGAACCTACTTAACAATAAGAAATTAGGTGAGATAGTAAATCGTCTTCCATCATTATTTGCCGACAGAGCATAATTATGAGTTTGATGGTTTCGATAAATCAATCAATTTATATTACAATTACGCATTATGAATGTAACAGAACAGTTTTCAATCATATGTAAATCAAATAAATTCAATTACAAATATAGAAAGATTCAGAAAACTAAAATCCATTAAATTCAACTTTTAGAAATACAAGACGAGGCACCAATCCAGTTCATACCAACAATCATATTTTTACAAACCCTAATTGCATCATAACCACAAACCTTAGCAACAATACCAAATCTAACCGCTAGTAAATTTAGTCACAGCTTTAGTCCCTTCACTAACCGCATGCTTCGCCAGTTCACCGGGCAACACCAATCTCACCGCCGTCTGAATTTCACGTGATGTAATCGTAGGTTTTTTGTTATACCTTGCAAGTCTAGAAGACTCCTGTGCAAGTTTCTCAAAAATATCATTAATAAACGAATTCATAATCCCCATTGCCTTACTTGAAATTCCGATATCAGGATGCACTTGCTTCAACACTTTGAAGATGTAGATCTTGTAGGTCTCGACGCTCTTCTTGTTTCTCTTTTTCTTCTTATCGGCGGCACCGGCGCCGGCCTCCTTCGGTAGCTTCTTTCCGGCCTTTGGTTTCTTCTCCGCGGGAGTTTTTTCCGCTGGTTTCTTCTCGGCGACGGGCTTCTTTTCTGCTTTTGGCGCCATTTCGATAGTTATTGGAATTTTTTGGTGAAAGATAATTAGATAAATGAAAGTGAATAAGAGTGAGGAAATTGTGAATGGTTGGTTTTGTTTATATAGGTGATGAATGGTGTCATGTGATTGGTGGGTTTCGGGTTTTGTGAATTGATCATAGTGGCCGTTGATTTTGTTATGGAGTGATCTAACGAACAGGATCAAAAATAGGGAATATTGGATGGTGACGTATTCACGCGGATCGGGGATGTGTTGTTTTTGATTAATTTCTTGCACAATATGAAATCACCATTTTATTTTATTTATTTTTTTATTGTACAATTTAAAATTTAAATTTAAAATCAATATACTACCTCCGTCTCATTCCAATAGGCCATTATTCTATTTTGGGCTGTCCCATTCTGATAGTCCACTTCCATAAATAGAAAGAATAGAAAGAAAAGAAGATATTTCATTGGTGGATCTGGAGAGAGAAGATATTTCATTGGTGGAGAAATGAAGTTAGTGGGATTTCCTAAAACTGCGTTTTTTTGTCTGTGGACTATTGGAATGAAACGGATGGAGTAATAAATTGAATAAATTTTACTATTTTATTTAGAACAGTAAAATCACTATTTTAAGTTAACATTACTTATTATTAAATTGTTCCAACAAACATTTTTTTTTTTTTGTAAAGAGTTACTCCGATGAATGTTATTAATAATAACAAGATAGTACAGGAATGAGAGCATAGATGCTACAAGTGACTCTTGCAGCCAAGTAAAAACAACCAAATTAGCAATTTAAAGCATAATACATACTCGAGACCCGCTAACACACAACAACCGACGAAACTCTAAACAAGTTGCCAATCAATCTTAATTTGATCCACCTTTTTTGATGCCTTGAATGTAGTAGCCATAAGCTTTAAACGAACGTTCGATCGGATGGATTCACAAACCTGCAATTCCGTCCTTCTAACCCCTTTGAAAAGACGCGAGCTTCTTTCATTCCATATATGATAAACGGTGGCACCCAATCAAATTTTCGCTACCACCCAATCAGCTGACTTACCCCTAGCTACACCCATGATTGCATTTCGGCAGTCCTTCCAATGATTACCTCCCAAGTCAACCTTAAGGAGCCCTACAACCTTCTGTCATATCGTAGCTAAATAACCACATGTAAAGAACATATGCGAGTGAGAATCCATGGTGCCATTACACAATAAACATTTTAGCACCGGATTACCTAGGAGTTCCCATAGCTTTAATCTGTCTTGCGTTTTTAAACGCAACCCATCATGTAACGACCCGGCTTTTTCGACTTGCTTTTGTGCTTTGTGCTTTCACGAAACTACGTATTTGTGCGTACTGAGCTAGTTTATGCTCTGGGATCTTAGTTCATGATTAATTACTTTCATTATTATCATACAACGTGCTATTAAGTGTGTAATCACTTAACTTGATCCCCGAAAGCTTTTACGACCGCTAGTGTCACTTGACGTATGAAACGAGCTATGTACTGTGTACACGCTTAACTTTGGTCATAATCGGAATATTATGACTACGAAACATTAATTGTTATTTTATAATAACAATTACTTGGATTTTTGGATGCTTAATTACGTTTAGTAATTTACTAGAACACACTAGTTAGTCTTGTTGGACTTTCTACCTTATTGGACTTAAGCCCACCCTACTCTAGTTAGTGGATTATTTAATTAGCCCAATTATTAATGACTAGTGACCCAATAATATGTAAGACAAATGCCCATTTATTAGAGGGAACATACAAGCATTTTTGTTAACCATTATCCTTAATGTTGCATGGGATCCTAACATAAGCACCAACTTTAGACAACCATTAACCATAAAGCAAAAAAGTTGTCCCCCTTTGTCCCCTCTAGAACCTACGGCCACCACCACCGTTAGGCACCCTCACCTCCTATAAATACTAAGTCATTTCCTCATAATTCACACTTGCTCTCATTCACAATTTACACACACTTGTTCATTTATTTTCTCTCTAGTCTTTCTCACTCAAAAATTGTAAGTTTCAAGTTTTATTCTTCTTATTTTCTTCTTCTTAAAGTCGACATCATCATCATCATATGAAGATCAAATCTTTTTAGCTTTTGATCTTGTTACATCTTGTAGATTCAAACATGGATTTGAATCCTTCAAAAACATGGAAGATTAAAGCTTTCTAGCTTTGAATCTTCACTTATTTTGTAGATCTAAATCTTTTTAGCTTTTAATCTCTTTATTTTGTTGTAAAGATTCAAACTTGTGTTTGTAGTCTTCATGTGACTTGAAGATCTAGCTTCATGCTTCAAGGATCTTCAAGAACAATCAAGATTCAAGCTTTCTAGGTTTGAATCTTCACTACTTTTGTTGGATCTAAGTTTTCTAACTTATGATCTCTTTTATTTTGTTGAAAGATCAAAACTTGTGTTTGTGGTCTTCATGAAACTTGAAGATCTAAGCTTTATGCTTCAAGATCTTCAAGAACACCAAAGATTCAAGATTTCTAACTTTGTAATCTCATAACTTGTGTGAAAAGGATCCAAGCTCTCTAGCTTAGGGTTCCATTACTTTCTTTGATAAATTTATGTTCATACTTGTTTGATTGAATGAAAGTTTATAGCTTTTGTTGTATATATAACTTGTGTTTGTGTTAAGACTAAGAACATGATGTAATCTTGGTTCATCATCCTTCTGAAACTCTTAAGTGAGTTGTATTCTTACTTGGTCTTAACATTTTGTGTGTTGATGGTTAAATCTTTGTCAAAGTGATGCTAACACATCATTGAGTTGTACACTTGAAGATACAAGCATCAAGGATGAGAACCATGATGAGCATCAAGCACCAAGAATCCCACCGGAGCACTTGTTTACTGTTTTTCGGGGTCTGATCAGACTCTCTGTGAAATGTCCCGTTCTTATTGATTAAAAACGTTCCATATTAATTGATTTCGTTGCGAGGTTTTGACCTCTATATGAGACGTTTTTCAAAGACTGCATTCATTTTTAAAACAAACCATAACCTTTATTTCATAAATAAAGGTTTAAAAAGCTTTACGTAGATTATCAAATAATGATAATCTAAAATATCCTGTTTACACACGACCATTACATAATGGTTTACAATACAAATATGTTACATCGAAATCAGTTTCTTGAATGCAGTTTTTACACAATATCATACAAACATGGACTCCAAATCTTGTCCTTATTTTAGTATGCAACAGCGGAAGCTCTTAATATTCACCTGAGAATAAACATGCTTTAAACGTCAACAAAAATGTTGGTGAGTTATAGGTTTAACCTATATATATCAAATCGTAACAATAGACCACAAGATTTCATATTTCAATACACATCCCATACATAGAGATAAAAATCATTCATATGGTGAACACCTGGTAACCGACATTAACAAGATGCATATATAAGAATATCCCCATCATTCCGGGACACCCTTCGGATATGATATAAATTTCGAAGTACTAAAGCATCCGGTACTTTGGATGGGGTTTGTTAAGCCCAATAGATCTATCTTTAGGATTCGCGTCAATTAGGGTGTCTGTTCCCAAATTCTTAGATTACCAGACTTAATAAAAAGGGGCATATTCGATTTCGATAATTCAACCATAGAATGTAGTTTCACGTACTTGTGTCTATTTTGTAAATCATTTATAAAACCTGCATGTATTCTCATCCCAAAAATATTAGATTTTAAAAGTGGGACTATAACTCACTTTCACAGATTTTTACTTCGTCGGGAAGTAAGACTTGGCCACTGGTTGATTCACGAACCTATAACAATATATACATATATATATCAAAGTATGTTCAAAATATATTTACAACACTTTTAATATATTTTGATGTTTTAAGTTTATTAAGTCAGCTGTCCTCGTTAGTAACCTACAACTAGTTGTCCACAGTTAGATGTACAGAAATAAATCGATAAATATTATCTTGAATCAATCCACGACCCAGTGTATACGTATCTCAGTATTGATCACAACTCAAACTATATATATTTTGGAATCAACCTCAACCCTGTATAGCTAACTCCAACATTCACATATAGAGTGTCTATGGTTGTTCCGAAATATATATAGATGTGTCGACATGATAGGTCGAAACATTGTATACGTGTCTATGGTATCTCAAGATTACATAATATACAATACAAGTTGATTAAGTTATGGTTGGAATAGATTTGTTACCAATTTTCACGTAGCTAAAATGAGAAAAATTATCCAATCTTGTTTTACCCATAACTTCTTCATTTTAAATCCGTTTTGAGTGAATCAAATTGCTATGGTTTCATATTGAACTCTATTTTATGAATCTAAACAGAAAAGTATAGGTTTATAGTCGGAAAAATAAGTTACAAGTCGTTTTTGTAAAGATAGTCATTTCAGTCGAAAGAACGACGTCTAGATGACCATTTTAGAAAACATACTTCCACTTTGAGTTTAATCATAATTTTGGATATAGTTTCATGTTCATAATAAAAATCATTTTCTCATAATAACAACTTTAAAATCAAAGTTTATCATAGTTTTTAATTAACTAACCCAAAACAGCCCGCGGTGTTACTACGACGGCGTAAATCCGGTTTTACGGTGTTTTTCGTGTTTCCAGGTTTTAAATCATTAAGTTAGCATATCATATAGATATAGAACATGTGTTTAGTTGATTTTAAAAGTCAAGTTAGAAGGATTAACTTTTGTTTGCGAACAAGTTTAGAATTAACTAAACTATGTTCTAGTGATTACAAGTTTAAACCTTCGAATAAGATAGCTTTATATGTATGAATCGAATGATGTTATGAACATCATTACTACCTTAAGTTCCTTGGATAAACCTACTGGAAAAGAGAAAAATGGATCTAGCTTCAATGGATCCTTGGATGGCTCGAAGTTCTTGAAGCAGAATCATGACACGAAAACAAGTTCAAGTAAGATCATCACTTGAAATAAGATTGTTATAGTTATAGAAATTGAACCAAAGTTTGAATATGATTATTACCTTGTATTAGAATGATAACCTACTGTAAGAAACAAAGATTTCTTGAGGTTGGATGATCACCTTACAAGATTGGAAGTGAGCTAGCAAACTTGAAAGTATTCTTGATTTTATGAAACTAGAACTTTTGGAATTTATGAAGAACACTTAGAACTTGAAGATAGAACTTGAGAGAGATCAATTAGATGAAGAAAATTGAAGAATGAAAGTGTTTGTAGGTGTTTTTGGTCGTTGGTGTATGGATTAGATATAAAGGATATGTAATTTTGTTTTCATGTAAATAAGTCATGAATGATTACTCATATTTTTGTAATTTTATGAGATATTTCATGCTAGTTGCCAAATGATGGTTCCCACATGTGTTAGGTGACTCACATGGGCTGCTAAGAGCTGATCATTGGAGTGTATATACCAATAGTACATACATCTAAAAGCTGTGTATTGTACGAGTACGAATACGGGTGCATACGAGTAGAATTGTTGATGAAACTGAACGAGGATGTAATTGTAAGCATTTTTGTTAAGTAGAAGTATTTTGATAAGTGTATTGAAGTCTTTCAAAAGTGTATAAATACATATTAAAACACTACATGTATATACATTTTAACTGAGTCGTTAAGTCATCGTTAGTCGTTACATGTAAGTGTTGTTTTGAAACCTTTAGGTTAACGATCTTGTTAAATGTTGTTAACCCAATGTTTATAATATCAAATGAGATTTTAAATTATTATATTATCATGATATTATCATGTATGAATATCTCTTAATATGATATATATACATTAAATGTCTTTACAACGATAATCGTTACATATATGTCTCGTTTAAAAATCATTAAGTTAGTAGTCTTGTTTTTACATATGTAGTTCATTGTTAATATACTTAATGATATGTTTACTTATCATAGTATCATGTTAACTATATATATATATATATCCATATATATGTCATCATATAGTGTTTACAAGTTTTAACGTTCGTGAATCACCGGTCAACTTGGGTGGTCAATTGTCTATATGAAACATATTTCAATTAATCAAGTCTTAACAAGTTTGATTGCTTAACATGTTGGAAACATTTAATCATGTAAATATCAATCTCAATTAATATATATAAACATGGAAAAGTTCGGGTCACTACAGTACCTACCCGTTAAATAAATTTCGTCCCGAAATTTTAAGCTGTTGAAGGTGTTGACGAATCTTCTGGAAATAGATGCGGGTATTTCTTCTTCATCTGATCTTCACGCTCCCAGGTGAACTCGGGTCCTCTACGAGCATTCCATCGAACCTTAACAATTGGTATCTTGTTTTGCTTAAGTCTTTTAACCTCACGATCCATTATTTCAACGGGTTCTTCGATGAATTGGAGTTTTTCGTTGATTTGGATTTCATCTAACGGAATAGTGAGATCTTCTTTAGCAAAACATTTCTTCAAATTCGAGACTTGGAAAGTGTTATGTACAGCCACGAGTTGTTGAGGTAACTCAAGTCGGTAAGCTACTGGTCCGACACGATCAATAATCTTGAATGGTCCAATATACCTTGGATTTAATTTCCCTCGTTTACCAAATCGAACAACGCCTTTCCAAGGTGCAACTTTAAGCATGACCATCTCTCCAATTTCAAATTCTATATCTTTTCTTTTAATGTCAGCGTAGCTCTTTTGTCGACTTTGGGCGGTTTTCAACCGTTGTTGAATTTGGATGATCTTCTCGGTAGTTTCTTGTATAATCTCCGGACCCGTAATCTGTCTATCCCCCACTTCACTCCAACAAATCGGAGACCTGCACTTTCTACCATAAAGTGCTTCAAACGGCGCCATCTCAATGCTTGAATGGTAGCTGTTGTTGTAGGAAAATTCTGCTAATGGTAGATGTCGATCCCAACTGTTTCCGAAATCAATAACACATGCTCGTAGCATGTCTTCAAGCGTTTGTATCGTCCTTTCACTCTGCCCATCAGTTTGTGGATGATAGGCAGTACTCATGTCTAGACGAGTTCCTAATGCTTGCTGTAATGTCTGCCAGAATCTTGAAATAAATCTGCCATCCCTATCAGAGATAATAGAGATTGGTATTCCATGTCTGGAGACGACTTCCTTCAAATACAGTCGTGCTAACTTCTCCATCTTGTCATCTTCTCTTATTGGCAGGAAGTGTGCTGATTTGGTGAGACGATCAACTATTACCCAAATAGTATCAAAACCACTTGCAGTCCTTGGCAATTTAGTGATGAAATCCATGGTAATGTTTTCCCATTTCCATTCCGGGATTTCGGGTTGTTGAAGTAGACCTGATGGTTTCTGATGCTCAGCTTTGACCTTAGAACACGTCAAACATTCTCCTACGTATTTAGCAACATCGGCTTTCATACCCGGCCACCAAAAATGTTTATTGAGATCCTTGTACATCTTCCCCGTTCCAGGATGTATTGAGTATCTGGTTTTATGAGCTTCTCTAAGTACCATTTCTCTCATATCTCCAAATTTTGGTACCCAAATCCTTTCAGCCCTATACCGGGTTCCGTCTTCCCGAATATTAAGATGCTTCTCCGATCCTTTGGGTATTTCATCCTTTAAATTTCCCTCTTTTAAAACTCCTTGTTGCGCCTCCTTTATTTGAGTAGTAATGTTATTATGAATCATTTTATTCATAGATTTTACTCGAATGGGTTCTCTGTCCTTCCTGCTCAAGGCATCGGCTACCACATTTGCCTTCCCCGGGTGGTAACGAATCTCAAAGTCGTAATCATTCAATAATTCAATCCACCTACGCTGCCTCATATTCAGTTGTTTCTGATTAAATATGTGTTGAAGACTTTTGTGGTCGGTATATATAATACTTTTGACCCCATATAAGTAGTGCCTCCAAGTCTTTAATGCAAAAACAACCGCGCCTAATTCCAAATCATGCGTCGTATAATTTTGTTCGTGAATCTTCAATTGTCTAGACGCAAAAGCAATCACCTTCGTTCGTTGCATTAATACACAACCGAGACCTTGCTTTGATGCATCACAATAAATCACAAAATCATCATTCCCTTCAGGCAATGACAATATAGGTGCCGTAGTTAGCTTTTTCTTCAATAACTGAAACGCTTTCTCTTGTTCATCATTCCATTCAAATTTCTTCCCTTTATGCGTTAATGCAGTCAAGGGTTTTGCTATTCTGGAAAAGTCTTGGATGAACCTTCTGTAGTAACCAGCTAGTCCTAAAAACTGGCGTATGTGTTTCGGAGTTTTCGGGGTTTCCCACTTTTCAACAGTTTCTATCTTTGCCGGATCCACCTTAATACCTTCTTTGTTCACTATGTGACCGAGGAATTGAACTTCTTCCAACCAAAATGCACACTTTGAAAACTTAGCGTACAATTCTTCCTTCCTCAATACTTCTAACACCTTTCTCAAATGTTCATCGTGTTCTTGGTCATTCTTTGAGTAAATAAGTATGTCATCAATGAAAACAATGACAAACTTGTCAAGGTATGGTCCACACACTCGGTTCATAAGGTCCATGAACACAGCTGGTGCATTAGTTAAACCAAACGGCATGACCATAAACTCGTAATGACCGTAACGTGTTCTGAAAGCAGTCTTTGGAATATCATCTTCTTTCACCCGCATTTGATGATACCCGGAACGTAAGTCAATCTTTGAATAAACAGACGAGCCTTGTAGTTGATCAAATAAGTCATCGATTCTCGGTAGTGGGTAGCGGTTCTTGATGGTAAGTTTGTTCAACTCTCGGTAGTCGATACACAACCTGAATGTACCATCTTTCTTCTTGACAAACAAAACAGGAGCTCCCCACGGTGATGTGCTTGGTTGAATGAAACCACGCTCTAAAAGTTCTTGTAATTGGCTTTGTAGTTCTTTCATCTCGCTGGGTGCGAGTCTGTAAGGAGCACGAGCTATTGGTGCAGCTCCTGGTACAAGATCTATTTGAAATTCAACGGATCGATGTGGCGGTAATCCCGGTAATTCTTTCAGAAATACATCAGGAAATTCTTTTGCGACGGGAACATCATTGATGCTCTTTTCTTCAGTTTGTACTTTCTCGACGTGTGCTAGAACAGCATAGCAACCTTTTCTTATTAGTTTTTGTGCCTTCAAATTACTAATAAGATGTAGCTTCGTGTTGCCCTTTTCTCCGTACACCATTAAGGGTTTTCCTTTTTCTCGTATAATGCGAATTGCATTTTTGTAACAAACGATCTCTGCTTTCACTTCTTTCAACCAGTCCATACCGATTATCACATCAAAACTCCCTAACTCTACTGGTATCAAGTCAATCTTAAATGTTTCGCTAACCAGTTTAATTTCTCGATTCCGACATATATTATCTGCTGAAATTAATTTACCATTTGCTAATTCGAGTAAAAATTTACTATCCAAAGGCGTCAATGGACAACTTAATTTAGCACAAAAATCTCTACTCATATAGCTTCTATCCGCACCCGAATCAAATAAAACGTAAGCAGATTTATTGTCAATAAGAAACGTACCCGTAACAAGCTCCGGGTCTTCCTGTGCCTCTGCCGCATTAATATTGAAAACTCTTCCACGGCCTTGTCCATTCGTGTTCTCCTGGTTCGGGCAATTTCTAATAATGTTGCCCGGTTTTCCACATTTATAACAAACTACATTGGCATAACTTGCTCCGACACTACTTGCTCCGCCATTACTCGTTCCGACACCATTTGTTCCTTTCGTTCTATTAACCCCTGGTCCGTAGACCTCACACTTCGCCGCGCTATGACCATTTCTTTTACACTTGTTGCAAAATTTAGTGCAGAACCCCGAGTGATTCTTTTCACACCTTTGGCATAGCTGCTTCTGATTGTTGTTGTTGTTGCGGTTATTATTGTTGTTGTGATGATTGTTGTAGTTGCTGTTGTTGTTGTTGTTGTTGTTGTTGGGCCGTTTGTTGTAGTTGCGATTGATGTTGCGATTGTTGGGATAATTGTTGCGATTATTTTTGTAATTGCTGTTGTTGTTGTATTGGTGATTCTTATCACCGTTTTCCTCCCACTTTCTTTTGAATTGCTTCACATTGGCCTCTTCAGCAGTATGTTCTTTAATTCTTTCTTCAATTTGGTTCACGAGTTTGTGAGCCATTCTACATGCCTGTTGTATGGGGGCGGGCTCGTGTGAACTTATATCTTCTTGGATTCTTTTCGGTAATCCTTTCACAAACGCGTCGATCTTCTCTTCCTCATCTTCGAATGCTCCCGGACACAATAGGCACAATTCTGTGAATCGTCTTTCGTACGTGGTAATATCAAATCCTTGGGTTCGTAACCCTCTAAGTTCTGTCTTGAGCTTATTGACCTCGGTTCTGGGACGATACTTCTCGTTCATCAAGGGCTTGAATGCTGACCACGGTAGTGCGTACGCATCATCTTGTCCCACTTGCTCTAGATAGGTATTCCACCATGTTAACGCAGAACCTGTGAAGGTATGCGTAGCGTACTTTACTTTGTCCTCTTCAGTACACTTACTTATGGCAAACACCGATTCGACCTTCTCGGTCCACCGTTTCAATCCGATCGGTCCTTCGGTTCCATCAAATTCCAAAGGTTTGCAGGCAGTGAATTCTTTGTAGGTGCATCCTACACGATTTCCTGTACTGCTAGATCCAAGGTTATTGTTGGTATGTAGCGCAGCCTGTACTGCGGCTATGTTTAAAGCTAGAAAAGTACGGAATTCCTCTTCATTCATATTCACGGTGTGTCGAGTAGTCGGTGCCATTTCCTTCAAAATAGTTAAATGGAACAAGTTAATCATACAGAATATTAAGAGTAGTTAATAGTATTTCGTAGCATAATATGAACTCATTTATAAAAGCTTTTTCTTCATATTAGCGTTTTATAAGTTTAAATTCGGGTAGTACATACCCGTTAAGTTCATACTTAGTAGCTAATATACAATTCAACTACTACAATTCTATATGAAAAACTGATTATAATAATATTTCGCGTTCAAACTTTTATACAATATTTTACAAACTTACAATACCGCTTATTTTACATAAAGCATGAAATATAGCACACAATAACTTTGATACAAGATAGTTGTGAAGATAATTCTAGCTAGTACACAAGTCGTTCAGCAAAGGCAATAAAGACACGTAATTCATACGTCCAGAAACAAGTCATGCATTCTGGTTTTACTAGGACTACTTCCCATCCTTGGTCTTGTGCAACATAACCGTTATGGCCGTTGATAAGACAGCGTGTTGTAACGTCGTCAAAGGGACGAGGGTTACGTAATGTCCAACAGTCCCGTAATAATCTAAAAACCTCATTTCTTACCCCAATTACCGACTCCGTCACTTGTGAAAACGTTTTGTTTAATAGTTGTAGCCCGATGTTCTTGTTCTCACTTTGGTGAGAAGCGAACATTACTAATCCGTAAGCATAACATGCTTCTTTATGTTGCATGTTAGCCGCTTTTTCTAAATCACGAAGTCCAATATTCGGATATATTGAGTCAAAATAATTTCTTAACCCGTTGCGTAAAATAGCATTTGGGTTCCCCGCAATATATGCGTCAAAATAAACACATCGTAACTTATGGGTTTCCCAATGTGATATCCCCCATCTTTCAAACGAAAGTCTCTTATAAACCAAGACATTCTTGGAATGTTCTTCGAATGTCTTACAAACTGATCTCGCCTTAAATAGTTGTGCCGAGGAATTCTAGCCGACTCTAGACAAGATTTCATCAATCATGTCTCCGGGTAGGTCTCTTAAAATATTGGGTTGTCTATCCATTTTGTGTTTTTAAACTGTAAAATAGACAAGAGTTAGATTCATAAAAAAATACTTATTAATACAAGAAATTTTTACACATATCATAAAGCATAAGAACACTATATTACATATATTACACCACACGAATACAACTATCTAATTCCGACTCGCTCGTTTCTTCTTCTTCGGTTTTGGTTCGTTTTGCCAAGTTTCTAGGGATATATGATGTTCCCCTAATACGAGCCGCCGTTGTCCACATTGGTTTAGAAAAACCTGGTGGTTTAGAGGTTCCCGGGTCATTGTTACAACTTAAGGACTTCGGGCGTTGACGATACATATAAAGTTCATCGGGGTTGGAATTAGATTTCTCTATTTTTATGCCCTTTCCCTTATTATTTTCTTTTGCCTTTTTAAATTCAGTTGGGGTAATTTCTATAATATCATCGGAATTCTCGTCGGAATCCGATTCATCGGAGAATTGGTAATCCTCCCAATATTTTGCTTCCTTGGCGGAAACACCATTGACCATAATTAACCTTGGTCGGTTGGTTGAGGATTTTCTTTTACTTAACCGTTTTATTATTTCCCCCACCGGTTCTATTTCTTCATCCGGTTCCGATTCTTCTTCCGGTTCCGATTCTTCTTCCGGTTCCGACTCTTCTTCCGGTTCCTCTTCGGGAACTTGTGAATCAGTCCACGAATCATTCCAATTTACATTTGACTCTTCATTATTATTAGGTGAGTCAATGGAACTTGTTCTAGAGGTAGACATCTATCACATAATATCAAACGCGTTAAGAGATTAATATATCACATAATATTCACATGTTAAAAATATATAGTTTTCAACAAAATTTGTTAAGCAATCATTTTTCAAGTAAACACGGTCGAAGTCCAGACTCACTAATGCATCCTAACAAACTCGATAAGACACACTAATGCAAAATTCTGGTTCTCTAAGACCAACGCTCGGATACCAACTGAAATGTCCCGTTCTTATTGATTAAAAACGTTCCATATTAATTGATTTCGTTGCGAGGTTTTGACCTCTATATGAGACGTTTTTCAAAGACTGCATTCATTTTTAAAACAAACCATAACCTTTATTTCATAAATAAAGGTTTAAAAAGCTTTATGTAGATTATCAAATAATGATAATCTAAAATATCCTGTTTACACACGACCATTACATAATGGTTTACAATACAAATATGTTACATCGAAATCAGTTTCTTGAATGCAGTTTTTACACAATATCATACAAACATGGACTCCAAATCTTTTCCTTATTTTAGTATGCAACAGCGGAAGCTCTTAATATTCACCTGAGAATAAACATGCTTTAAACGTCAACAAAAATGTTGGTGAGTTATAGGTTTAACCTATATATATCAAATCGTAACAATAGACCACAAGATTTCATATTTCAATACACATCCCATACATAGAGATAAAAATCATTCATATGGTGAACACCTGGTAACCGACATTAACAAGATGCATATATAAGAATATCCCCATCATTCCGGGACACCCTTCGGATATGATATAAATTTCGAAGTACTAAAGCATCCGGTACTTTGGATGGGGTTTGTTAAGCCCAATAGATCTATCTTTAGGATTCGCGTCAATTAGGGTGTCTGTTCCCAAATTCTTAGATTACCAGACTTAATAAAAAGGGGCATATTCGATTTCGATAATTCAACCATAGAATGTAGTTTCACGTACTTGTGTCTATTTTGTAAATCATTTATAAAACCTGCATGTATTCTCATCCCAAAAATATTAGATTTTAAAAGTGGGACTATAACTCACTTTCACAGATTTTTACTTCGTCGGGAAGTAAGACTTGGCCACTGGTTGATTCACGAACCTATAACAATATATACATATATATCAAAGTATGTTCAAAATATATTTACAACACTTTTAATATATTTTGATGTTTTAAGTTTATTAAGTCAGCTGTCCTCGTTAGTAACCTACAACTAGTTGTCCACAGTTAGATGTACAGAAATAAATCGATAAATATTATCTTGAATCAATCCACGACCCAGTGTATACGTATCTCAGTATTGATCACAACTCAAACTATATATATTTTGGAATCAACCTCAACCCTGTATAGCTAACTCCAACATTCACATATAGAGTGTCTATGGTTGTTCCAAAATATATATAGATGTGTCGACATGATAGGTCGAAACATTGTATACGTGTCTATGGTATCTCAAGATTACATAATATACAATACAAGTTGATTAAGTTATGGTTGGAATAGATTTGTTACCAATTTTCACGTAGCTAAAATGAGAAAAATTATCCAATCTTGTTTTACCCATAACTTCTTCATTTTAAATCCGTTTTGAGTGAATCAAATTGCTATGGTTTCATATTGAACTCTATTTTATGAATCTAAACAGAAAAGTATAGGTTTATAGTCGGAAAATTAAGTTACAAGTCGTTTTTGTAAAGGTAGTCATTTCAGTCGAAAGAACGACGTCTAGATGACCATTTTAGAAAACATACTTCCACTTTGAGTTTAATCATAATTTTTGGATATAGTTTCATGTTCATAATAAAAATCATTTTCTCATAATAACAACTTTAAAATCAAAGTTTATCATAGTTTTTAATTAACTAACCCAAAACAGCCCGCGGTGTTACTACGACGGCGTAAATCCGGTTTTACGGTGTTTTTCGTGTTTCCAGGTTTTAAATCATTAAGTTAGCATATCATATAGATATAGAACATGTGTTTAGTTGATTTTAAAAGTCAAGTTAGAAGGATTAACTTTTGTTTGCGAACAAGTTTAGAATTAACTAAACTATGTTCTAGTGATTACAAGTTTAAACCTTCGAATAAGATAGCTTTATATGTATGAATCGAATGATGTTATGAACATCATTACTACCTTAAGTTCCTTGGATAAACCTACTGGAAAATAGAAAAATGGATCTAGCTTCAATGGATCCTTGGATGGCTCGAAGTTCTTGAAGCAGAATCATGACACGAAAACAAGTTCAAGTAAGATCATCACTTGAAATAAGATTGTTATAGTTATAGAAATTGAACCAAAATTTGAATATGATTATTACCTTGTATTAGAATGATAACCTACTGTAAGAAACAAAGATTTCTTGAGGTTGGATGATCACCTTACAAGATTGGAAGTGAGCTAGCAAACTTGAAAGTATTCTTGATTTTATGAAACTAGAACTTTTGGAATTTATGAAGAACACTTAGAACTTGAAGATAGAACTTGAGAGAGATCAATTAGATGAAGAAAATTGAAGAATGAAAGTGTTTGTAGGTGTTTTTGGTTGTTGGTGTATGGATTAGATATAAAGGATATGTAATTTTGTTTTCATGTAAATAAGTCATGAATGATTACTCATATTTTTGTAATTTTATGAGATATTTCATGCTAGTTGCCAAATGATGGTTCCCACATGTGTTAGGTGACTCACATGGGCTGCTAAGAGATGATCATTGGAGTGTATATACCAATAGTACATACATCTAAAAGCTGTGTATTGTACGAGTACGAATACGGGTGCATACGAGTAGAATTGTTGATGAAACTGAACGAGGATGTAATTGTAAGCATTTTTGTTAAGTAGAAGTATTTTGATAAGTGTATTGAAGTCTTTCAAAAGTGTATAAATACATATTAAAACACTACATGTATATACATTTTAACTGAGTCGTTAAGTCATCGTTAGTCGTTACATGTAAGTGTTGTTTTGAAACCTTTAGGTTAACGATCTTGTTAAATGTTGTTAACCCAATGTTTATAATATCAAATGAGATTTTAAATTATTATATTATCATGATATTATCATGTATGAATATCTCTTAATATGATATATATACATTAAATGTCTTTACAACGATAATCGTTACATATATGTCTCGTTTAAAAATCATTAAGTTAGTAGTCTTGTTTTTACATATGTAGTTCATTGTTAATATACTTAATGATATGTTTACTTATCATAGTATCATGTTAACTATATATATATCCATATATATGTCATCATATAGTGTTTACAAGTTTTAACGTTCGTGAATCACCGGTCAACTTGGGTGGTCAATTGTCTATATGAAACATATTTCAATTAATCAAGTCTTAACAAGTTTGATTGCTTAACATGTTGGAAACATTTAATCATGTAAATATCAATCTCAATTAATATATATAAACATGGAAAAGTTCGGGTCACTACACTCTGGACTTCTGGAAAGTTTATTTTCAGATAGTTCGTCTCGAGTATATGACTTTTCATTTAAGACTCACCTAAATCCGATATACGGTTTAGGATTTATAGCCTTTTTAAAACCACTACACCTTTGTAACGTTGTGCTGAAAATTCTGACCTACTCGCACTTAAACCGTCGCACGGTTAAACGAAGATGAGTTAGGTTCTGAAAATTTGTCAGCGGTTAGAGGACTCACATACGGAGCCTTGGACACTAACTACGCATCTTTTCGTTTTGTATATAGGTCGTAGCAGCTTATCGAAGTCAGCCTTTTGTTTCGATCTCTATTCTTGTTAAACTTACTTAGCTTTTATGATGATGAATGATGATGATGACACTTAAACGTAATTTATGTTGTGACCTGAACTTTTCCATGAGTATATATTAATTGAAAACTATATTTGCATGATTAAATGTTTCCAACATGTTAAGCAATCAAACTTGTTAAGACTTGATTATTTAAAATGAGTTTCATGTAGACAATTGACCACCCAAGTTGATTGGCGATTCACGAACGTTAAAACTTGTAAAAACTATATGATGACATAAATATGGATATATATATAGTTATCATGATATTATGATAAGTATGTACCTCATTAAGTATTTTAACAATGAGTTATATACATAAAAATGAGACTATGGAATTAAGAAACTTGAAAATGGTATATATAACGATTATCGTTATAACAACGTCTTACTAATTACATATGAATCATTTTAAGATATTGATACACTATATATAAACACGTTAAATGATAAGTAAACATATCATTAAGTATAATAACAATGAGCTACATATGTAAAAACAAGACTATTAACTTAAGGATTTCGAAACGAGACATATATGTTACGATTATCGTTGTAACGACATTTAACTGTATATATATCATATTAAGATATATTAATACGTCATTATATCATGATAATGTAATAATTTAACATCTCATTAGATATAATAAACAATGTGTTAACAACATTTAACAAGATCGTTAACTTAAAGGTTTCAAAACAACATTTACATGTAACGACTAACGATGACTTAACGATTCAGTTAAAATGTATATACATGTAGTGTATTTAGATGTATTAGTACACTTTTGAAAGACTTCAAGACATATATCAAAGTACTTATACTTAACAAATATGCTTACGATTACATCCTCATTCATTTTCATCAACAATTCTACTCGTATGCACTTGTATTTGTACTTGTACAATACACAGCTTCTAAATGTATTTACTATTGGTATATACACTCCAATGATCAGCTCTTAGCAGCCCATGTGAGTCACCTAACCATGTGGGAACCATCATTTAACATCTAGCATGATTTATGAGCAAAGAAACAAAAACAAGAACTCCTTTTAACCCCACTCACCTTCACCACTCACCACCTACTCCATTTCACTTCCAATTTTCTTTCCAATTCTCTCTCAAAACACACACACTCTTCCATAAACGTCTAAGTTACTATTTTTCTAGCAAAAATTATCAAATACAAGCTTTGGTTATTACCTATAATCATCATAAAAACAATTACTCAAGAAACAATCAAGAACACTTCCAAGTTTACAAGTTTACTTCCAAGTTTCCTAATCCATTCCAAGCAATCATCTAAGATCAAGAAACCTTTATTATTTACAGTAGGTTATCTTTATAAATCAAGGTAATATTCATATTAAAGCTTTGATTCAATTTCTATAACTATAACTATCTTAATTCGAGTAATAATCTTACTTGAACTTGTTTTTGTGTAATGATTCTATTTCAAGAACTTCCAAGCCATCAAAGATCCTTTGAAGCTCAAGTTATTTTTTCATCATTTCCAGTAGGTTTACCTACTAAACTTGAGGTAGTAATGATGTTCATAACATCATTCGATTCATATATATATAACTACCTTATTCGAAGGTTTAAACTTGTAATCACTAGAACATAGTTTAGTTAATTATAAACTTGTTCGCAAACAAAAGTTAATCCTTCTAACTTGACTTTTAAAATCAACTAAACACATGTTCTATATATATATGATATGCTAACTTAATGATTTAAAACCTGAAAACACGAAAAATACCGTAAAACTGGATATACGCCGTCGTAGTAACACCGTGGGCTGTTTTGGGTTAGTTAATTAAAAACTATGATAAACTTTGATTTAAAAGTTGTTCTTCTAGGAAAATGAATTTTCTTATGAACATGAAACTATATCTCAAAATCATGGTTAAACTCAAAGTGGAAGTATGTTTTCCAAAATGGTCATCTAGACGTCGTTCTTTCGACTGAAATGACTACCTTTACAAAAACGACTTGTAACCTGTATTTCTGAATATAAACTTATACTTTTTCTGTTTTATATTCATAAACTTAAGTTCAATATGAAACCATAGTAACTTGAATCACTCAAAACAGATTTAAAACGAAGAAGTTATGGGTAAAACAAGATTGAATATTTTTGCTTGTTGTAACTACGTGAAAATTGGTAATAGATCTATATTAATCATATCCTAGCTAACTCATATTGTATTATACATGTATTCTAATATATTATGTAATCTTGAGATACCATAGACACGTATGCAAATGTTTTGACATATCATATCCACCCATGTATATATATTATTTGGAACAACCATAGACACTCTATATGCAGTAATGTTGGAGTTAGCTATATAGGATTGAGGTTGATTCCAAAAATATATATACTTTGAGTTGTGATCTAGCCTGAGACGTGTATACACTGGGTCGTGGATTGATTCATGATAATATATATCGATTTATTTCTGTACATCTAACTGTGGATAACTAGTTGTAGGATACTAACGAGGACAGCTGACTTAATAAACTTAAAACAGTAAAACGTATTAAAAATGTTGTAAATATATTTTGAACATACTTTGATATATATGTACATATTTGTTATAGGTTCGTGAATCGACCAGTGGCCAAGTCTTACTTCCCGACGAAGTAAAAATCTGTGAAAGTGAGTTATAGTCCCACTTTTAAAATCTATTATTTTTGGGATGAGAATACATGCAGTTTTATAAATGTTTTACAAAATAGACACAAGTGATCAAAATTATATTCTATGTTGAATTATTGAACCGAATATACCCCTTTTTAGCTTGGTAGCCTAAGAATTGGTGTTTATTATAATTGCCACCAATTGACGCGAATCCAAAAGATAGATCTATTAGGCCCAGCAAGCCTCATCCGAGTTACGGATGCTTTAGTACTTCGATTTATCATGTTCGATGAGAGTCCCAGAATGATGGGGATATTCTATATGCATCATGTTAAGGTCGGTTACCAGGTGTTCATCATATGAATGATTTTTATGCAGATTGCATGTTGTTTATGAGAAATGAAAATATGAAATCTTGTGGTCTATTATTACGATTTGATATATATGTAGGTTAAACCTATAACTCACCAACATTTTTGTTGACGTTTAAAGCATGTTTATTCTCAGGTGATTATTAAGAGCTTCCGCTGTTGCATGCTAATTTATGGACAAGAGTTGGAGTCAGCATGATTGTATAATATTGTTTAAAAACTGCATTCGAAGACTTAAATTGATGTGTAATATTATTGTAAACCATTATGTAATAATTGTGTGAAAACGCTATATTTTAGATTATCATTATTTGATAATCGTCGTAATATTTTTATACGTTTATCGATAAAATAAAGGTTATGGTTTGTTTTAAAATCAAATGCAGTCTTTGAAAAACGTCTCATATAGAGGTCAAAACCTCGCAATGAAATCAATTAATATGGAACGTTTATAAATCGATATGTACGGGACATTTCAATTTATGCACTTTTAAACTTATGGGGACAACATACTGGCCCAGTGACCTTTGACTTAGGTTGACGACCTTTCGGACCGACTTACTACTTGCATACTTTTCGTATCGAATTTTACTGCTTATTCACTGTGAGTTATAGCATCCCTTTACTACTTTTTACTATTTTTGGGACTGAGAATAAAAAGCGCATGTATTCTCAGTCCCAAAAATAGTAAAAAGTAGTAAAGGGATGCTATAACTCACAATGAATAAGCAGTAAAAGTCGATACGAAAAGTGTCTTGAAGTCTTTCAAAAGTGTATGAATACATATTAAAACACTACATGTATATACATTTTAACTGAGTCGTTAAGTCATCGTTAGTCGTTACATGTAAATGTTGTTTTGAAACCTTTAGGTTAACGATCTTGTTAAATGTTGTTAACCCATTGTTTATTATATCTAAAGAGATGTTAAATTATTACATTATCATGATATTATGATATATTAATATATCTTAGTATGATATATATACAGTTAAATGTTGTTACAACGATAATCGTTACATATATGTCTCGTTTCGAAATCATTAAGTTAGTAGTCTTGTTTTTACATATGCAGTTCATTGTTAATACACTTAATGACATGTTTACTTATCATTTATCATGATTAAACATAGTGTATCAATATCTTAATATGATTCATATGTATTTAGTAAGACGTTGTTATAACGATAATCGTTATATATATCGTTTCGAGTTTCTTAATTCAATAAACTCAATTTTATGTATATAACTCATTGTTAAAATACCTAATGAGATACTTACTTATTATAATATCATGTTAACTATATATATAATCATATATATGTCATCATATAGTTTTTACAAGTTTTAACGTTCGTGAATTACCTGTCAACTTGGGTGGTCAATTGTCTATATGAAACCTATTTCAATTAATCAAGTCTTAACAAGTTTTATTGATTAACATGTTGGAAACACTTAATCATGTAAATAACAATTTCATTTAATATATATATAAACATGGAAAAGTTCGGGTCACTACAGTACCTACCCGTTAAATAAATTTTTTCCCGATATTTTAAGCAGTTGGAGGTGTTAACGTATCTTCTGGAAATAAGTGCGGGTATTTCTTCTTCATATGATCTTCTTGTTCCCAGGTGAACTCGAGTCCTCTACAAGCATTCCATCGAACTTTAACAATTGGTATCTTGTTTTGCTTAAGTCTTTTAACCTCACGATCCATTATTTCGACGGGTTCTTCGACGAATTGAAGTTTTTCGTTGATTTGGATTTCGTCTAACGGAATAGTGAGATCTTCTTTAGCAAAACATTTCTTCAAAATTGAGACGTGGAAAGTGTTATGTACAGCCGCAAGTTGTTGTGGTAATTCAAGTCGGTAAGCTACTGGTCCGACACGATCAATAATCTTGAATGGTCATATATACCTTGGATTTAATTTCCCTCGTTTACCAAATCGAACAACGCCTTTCCAAGGTACAACCTTAAGCATGACCATCTCTCCAATTTCAAATTCTATATCTTTTCTTTTAATGTCGGTGTAGCTCTTTTGTCGACTTTGGGCTGTTTTCAACCGTTGTTGAATTTGGATGGTCTTCTAGGTAGTTTATGGTATTATCTCCGGACCTGTAATCTGTCTATCCCCCACTTCACTACAACAAATCGGAGACCTGCACTTTCTACCATAAAGTGCTTCAAACGGCGCCATCTCAATGCTTGAATGGTAGCTGTTGTTGTAGGAAAATTCTGCTAACGGTAGATGTCGATCCCAACCGTTTCCGAAATCAATAACACATGCTCGTAGCATGTATTCAAGCGTTTGTATCGTCCTTTCGCTCTGCCCATCAGTTTGTGGATGATAGGCAGTACTCATGTCTAGACGAGTTCCTAATGTTTGCTATAATGTATGCCAGAATCTTGAAATAAATCTGTCATCCCTATCAGAGATAATAGAGATTGGTATTCATGTCTGGAGACGACTTCCTTCAAATACAGTCATGCTAACTTCTTCATCTTGTCATCTTCTCTTATTGGTAGGAAGTGTGCTGATTTGGTGAGACGATCAACTATTACCTAAATAGTATCAAAACCACTTGCAGTCCTTGGAAATTTAGTGAAGAAATCTATGGTAATGTTTTCCCATTTCCATTCAATGATTTCGGGTTGTTGAAGTAGACCTGATGGTTTCTGATGCTCAGCTTTGACCTTAGAACACGTCAAACATTCTCCTACGTATTTAGCAACATCGGCTTTCATACCCGGCCACCAAAAATGTTTCTTGAGATCCTTGTACATCTTCCACGTTCCAAGATGTATTGAGTATCTGATTTTATGAGCTTCTCTAAGTACAATTTCTCTCATATCTCCAAATTTTGGTACCCAAATCCTTTCAGCCCTATACCGGGTTCCGTCTTCCCGAATATTAAGATGCTTCTCCGATCCTTTGGAAATTTCATCCTTTAAATTTTCCTCTTTTAAAACTCCTTGTTGCGCCTCCTTTATTTGAGTAGTAAGGTTAGTGTGAATCATTATATTCATAGCTTTTACTCGAATGGGTTCTCTGTCCTTTCTGCTCAAGGCGTCGGCTACCACATTTGCCTTCCCCGTGTGATAACAAATCTCAAAGTCGTAATCATTCAACAATTCAATCCATCTGCGCTGCCTCATGTTCAGTTGTTTCTGATTAAATATGTGTTGAAGACTTTTGTGGTCGGTATATATAATACTTTTGACTCCATATAAGTAGTGCCTCCAAGTCTTTAATGCAAAAACAACCGCGCCTAATTTCAAATCATGCGTCGTATAATTCTGCTCGTGAATCTTTAATTGTCTAGACGCATAAGTAATTACTTTCGTTCGTTGCATTAATACACAACCGAGACCTTGCTTTAAGGCGTCACAATATATCACAAAATCATGATTCCCTTCAGGTAATGACAATATAGGTGCCGTAGTTAACTTTTTCTTCAACAATTGAAATGCTTTTTCTTGTTCATCCTTCCATTCAAATTTCCTCCCTTTATGCGTTAATGCAGTCAAGGGTTTTGCTATTTTGGGAAAATCTTGGATGAATCTCTTGTAATAACCAGCTAGCCCTAAAAATTGGCGTATGTGTTTCGGAGTTTTTGGGGTTTCCCACTTTTCAACGGTTTCAATCTTTGCTGGATCCACCTGAATACCTTCTTTGTTCACTATATGACCGAGGAATTGAACTTCTTCCAACCAAAATGCATACTTTGAAAACTTAGCGTACAGTTTTTCTTTTCTCAGCAACTCTAGTACTTTTCTTAAATGTTCTTGGTGCTCTTGATCATTCTTCGAGTAAATAAGTATGTCATCGATGAAAATAATGACAAACTTGTCAAGATATGGCCCACACACTCGGTTCACGAGGTCCATGAACACAGCTGGTGCGTTAGTCAATCCAAACGGCATAACCATAAACTCGTAATGATCGTAACGCGTCCTAAAAGCAGTCTTCGGAATGTCATCCTCTTTCACCCGCATTTGGTGATATCCAGAACGTAAATCGATCTTCGAATAAATCGATGAGCCTTGTAGTTGATCAAATAAGTCGTCGATTCTCGGTAATGGGTAACGGTTCTTGATGGTAAGTTTGTATAACTCTCGGTATTCGATACATAACCTGAATGTACCATCTTTCTTCTTGGAAAACAGAACAGGAGCTCCCCATGGTGATGTACTTGGTCGAATGAAACCACGCTCTAAAAGTTCCTGTAACTGACTTTGTAATTCTTTCATTTCGCTGGGTGTGAGTATGTATGGAGCACGAGCTATTGGTGCAGCTCCTGATACAAGGTCTATTTGAAATTCAACGGATCGATGTGGGGGTAATCCCGGTAATTCTTTCAGAAATACATCAAAAAATTCTTTTGCGACGGGAACATCACTGATGTTCTTTTCTTCAGGTTTAACTTCCTCGATGTGTGCTAGAATGACATAACAACCTTTTCTTATTAGTTTTTATGCCTTCAAACTACTAATAAGATTTAACTTCGCGTTGTTCTTTTCTCCGTACACCATTAAAGGTTTTCCCTTTTCACGCATAATGCGAATCGCATTTTTGTAACAAACGACCTCTGCTCTTACCTTCTTCAACTAGTCCATGCCAATGATTACATCAAAACTCCCTAAATCGACTGGTATTAAATCAATCTTAAACGTTTCATCACCCAGTTTAATTTCTCTATCTCGACATATATTATCTGCTGAAATTAATTTACCATTTGCTAATTCGAGTAAAAATTTATTATCTAAAGGCGTCAATGGGCAACTTAATTTAGCACAAAATTCTCTACTCATATAGCTTCTATCCGAACCCGAATCAAATAAAATATAAGCAGATTTATTGTCAATAAGAAACGTACCCGTAACAAGCTCCGGGTCATCCTGTGCTTCTGCCGCATTAATATTGAAAACTCTTCCACGGCCCTGCCCATTAGTATTCCCCTGATTCGGGTAATTTATGATAATGTGGCTTGGTTTTCCACATTTATAACAAACAGCGTTGGTATTAGTTGTTCCAACACTATTCGTTCCGGCATTACTTGTTCCGACACTATTTGTTCCATTAGTTCTGTTAAACTTTGGTCCGTAGACCTCACACTTTGTCGCGCTATGACCATTTATTTTACACCTGTTGCAAAATGTCGTGCAAAACCCCTGAAGATTTTCTTCACACCTATGACATGGCTGTTTTTGGTTTTTGTTGCCGTTGTTGTTATTGAGGTTGTTGTTGGGATTGTTATTGTTGTTGAAACGGTTGTTGTAGTTGTTATTGTTGTTGGGATGTTTGTTGTAATTATTGTTAGGATTGCGTTTATTGTTGCGATTGTTGTTGCGGTTGTTGGGATAGTTGTTGCGATTGTGGTTGTAATTGTTATTGTTGTTGTACTGGTGACTCTTGTCACCATTTTCCTCCCACGTCCTCTTGAGTTGTTTCGTGTTGGCTTCTTCGGCCGCCTGCTCTTTAATTCTTCCCTTAATCTAATTTATGAGTTTATGAGCCATTCGACTTGCCTTTTCTATCGAAGCAGGCTCGTGTGAACTCACATCTTCTTGAATCCTTACCGGTAACCCTTTTACAAACGCGTCGATCTTCTCTTCTTCATCTTCGAACGCTCCCGGACACAATAGGCACAACTCCGTGAATCGTCGTTCATACGTGGTAATGTCGAACCCTTGTGTTCTTAACTCTCTAAGCTCTACCTTGAGCTTATTGACTTCGTTTCTAGGACGGTACTGCTTGTTCATCAATTGCTTGAATGCCGACCACGGTAGTGCGTAAGCAGCATTTTGTCATACCTGTTCCACCACGTTAACGCAGTACCTGTGAAGGTATGCGTAGCGTACTTAACTTTGTCATCTTCAGTACAATTACTTATGGAAAACACCGATTCGACTTTCTCGGTCCACCGTTTCAATCCAATTGGTCCTTCGGTTCCATCAAATTCCAAAGGTTTGCAGGCAATGAATTCTTTGTAGGAGCATCCTACACGATTTCTTGCGCCGTTAGCTGCATTGCTAGATTCAGAGTTATTGTTGGTAGGTAGTGAAATGTCCCGTTCTTATTGATTAAAAACGTTCCATATTAATTGATTTCGTTGCGAGGTTTTGACCTCTATATGAGACGTTTTTCAAAGACTGCATTCATTTTAAAACAAACCATAACCTTTATTTTATCAATAAAGGTTTAAAAAGCTTTACGTAGATTATCAAATAATGATAATCTAAAATATCCTGTTTACACACGACCATTACATAATGGTTTACAATACAAATATGTTACATCGAAATCAGTTTCTTGAATGCAGTTTTTACACAATATCATACAAACATGGACTCCAAATCTTGTCCTTATTTTAGTATGCAACAGCGGAAGCTCTTAATAATCACCTGAGAATAAACATGCTTAAAACGTCAACAAAAATGTTGGTGAGTTATAGGTTTAACCTATATATATCAAATCATAATAATAGACCACAAGATTTCATATTTCAATACACATCCCATACATAGAGATAAAAATTATTCATATGGTGAACACCTGGTAACCGACATTAACAAGATACATATATAAGAATATCTCCATCATTCCGGGACACCCTTCGGATATGATATAAATTTCGAAGTACTAAAGCATCCGGTACTTTGGATGGGGTTTGTTAGGCCCAATATATCTATCTTTAGGATTCGCGTCAATTAGGGTGTCTGTTCCCTAATTCTTAGATTACCAGACTTAATAAAAAGGGGCATATTCAATTTCGATAATTCAACCAGAGAATGTAGTTTCACGTACTTGTGTCTATTTTGTAAATCATTTATAAAACCTGCATGTATTCTCATCCCAAAAATATTAGATTTTAAAAGTGGGACTATAACTCACTTTCACAGATTTTTACTTCGTCGGGAAGTAAGACTTGGCCACTGGTTGATTCACGAACCTATAACAATATATACATATATATCAAAGTATGTTCAAAATATATTTACAACACTTTTAATATATTTTGATGTTTTAAGTTTATTAAGTCAGCTGTCCTCGTTAGTAACCTACAACTAGTTGTCCACAGTTAGATGTACAGAAATAAATCGATAAATATTATCTTGAATCAATCCACGACCCAGTGTATACATATCTCAGTATTGATCACAACTCAAACTATATATATTTTGGAATCAACCTCAACCCTGTATAGCTAACTCCAACATTCACATATAGAGTGTCTATGGTTGTTCCGAAATATATATAGATGTGTCGACATGATAGGTCGAAACATTGTATACGTGTCTATGGTATCTTAAGATTACATAATATATAATACAAGTTGATTAAGTTATGGTTGGAATAGATTTGTTACCAATTTTCACGTAGCTAAAATGAGAAAAATTATTCAATCTTGTTTTACCCATAACTTCTTCATTTTAAATCCGTTTTGAGTGAATTAAATTGCTATGGTTTCATATTGAACTCTATTTTATGAATCTAAACAGAAAAAGTATAGTTTTATAGTCGGAAAAATAAGTTACAAGTTGTTTTTGTAAAGGTAGTCATTTCAGTCGAAAGAACGACGTCTAGATGACTATTTTAGAAAACATGCTTCCACTTTGAGTTTAACCATAATTTTTGGATATAGTTTCATGTTCATAATAAAAATCATTTTCTCAGAATAACAACTTTTAAATCAAAGTTTATCATAGTTTTTAATTAACTAACCCAAAACAGCCCGCGGTGTTACTACGACGGCGTAAATCCGGTTTTACGGTGTTTTTCGTGTTTCCAGGTTTTAAATCATTAAGTTAGCATATCATATAGAACATGTGTTTAGTTGATTTTAAAAGTCAATTTAGAAGGATTAACTTTTATTTGCGAACAAGTTTAGAATTAACTAAACTATGTTCTAGTGATTACAAGTTTAAACTTTCGAATAAGATAGCTTTATATGTATGAATCGAATGATGTTATGAACATCATTACTATCTTAAGTTCCTTGGATAAACCTACTGGAAAATAGAAAAATGGATCTAGCTTCAACGGATCCTTGGATGGCTCGAAGTTCTTGAAGCAGAATCATGACACGAAAACAAGTTCAAGTAAGATCATCACTTGAAATAAGATTGTTATAGTTATAGAAATTGAACCAAAGTTTGAATATGATTATTACCTTGTATTAGAATGATAACCTACTGTAAGACACAAAGATTTCTTGAGGTTGGATGATCACCTTACAAGATTGGAAGTGAGCTAGCAAACTTGAAAGTATTCTTGATTTTATGTAACTAGAACTTGTAGAATTTATGAAGAACACTTAGAACTTGAAGATAGAACTTGAGAGAGATCAATTAGATGAAGAAAATTGAAGAATGAAAGTGTTTGTAGGTGTTTTTGGTCGTTGGTGTATGGATTAGATATAAAGGATATGTAATTTTGTTTTCATGTAAATAAGTCATGAATGATTACTCATATTTTTGTAATTTTATGAGATATTTCATGCTAGTTGCCAAATGATGGTTCCCACATGTGTTAGATGACTCACATGGGCTGCTAAGAGCTGATCATTGGAGTGTATATATGATAGTGCTCCAAATGAACATATATTTAGTAGCAATATCCTCCCAATATGTAAATTAATTAGTTGTAATTGTCCTATTTTAAGTTGTAATCGTTTATATTAAATAAGTGCGAAGACAAAAGGCGAAAACGACGATTTGAAAACGCAAATGACCAAAAAGCTCAAATGTACAAGATACAATCCAAGTGGTTCAATTTATTGATGAGAGACGTCTAAAAATGACATGAGTACAAGTTGCAGAACGCAAAGTACACGATATAAAATAATACGCAAGGACGTTCGAAAATTCGGAACCGGGACCTGAGCCAACTATCAACGCCCGACGCAATGGACCAAAAATTATGAGTCAACTATGCACAAGAATAAAATATAATATATAAATAATTATATAAATTATTTATATATTATAAATATATATATAATCATGTCGACAAGCTATGAGACAAAGGATTCTGAGCTGGATTTTTAAACTCCACGACTCGCGGAGTTTGAAGGCCAAAAACTCCACGACTCGCGGAGCTGTCAGAAATCAAAACGCCTATAAAAGGCCATGCATTCTGCCGAAAAAAATAATAAAAAATAATAATAATAATACTCTGTAATAAATAAATAAATATATATATATATAATATATATAGTATAGGGTAGTTTTATATTAGATTAGTTCGGGTTATGTAAAGGTTATTTTACGGATTTTTGAAGTCGAAATTCTGTCCGTGTAACACTACGCGATAAATACTCAATGTAAGTTATGTTCTCCTTTTTAAATTAATGTCTCGTACTTAAGTTATTATTATGATTATTTGAGCCAAAGTAATCATGATGTTGGACTAAATATTAAAGACGGGGTAATTGGGCTTTGTACCATAATTGGGGTTTGGACAAAAGAACGACACTTGTGGAAATTAGACTATGGGCTATTAATGGACTTTATATTTGTTTAACTAAATGATAGTTTGTTAATTTTAATATAAAGATTTACAATTGGACGTCCCTATAAATAACCATATACACTCGATCGGACACGATGGGCGGGGTATTTATATGTACGAATAATAGTTCATTTAACCGGACACGGAAATGGATTAATAGTCACTAGAATTATTAAAACAGGGGTGAAATTATGTACAAGGACACTTGGCATAATTGATAACAAAGTATTAAAACCTTGGGTTACACGCAGTCGATAACCTGGTGTAATTATTAAACAAAGTATTAAAATCTTGTTACAGTTTAAGTCCCCAATTAGTTGGAATATTTGACTTCGGGTATAAGGTTAAATTTGCCGAGCTGTTTATAATTATGACCGATGAACTATTATGGACAAAAACCAGATAGGTTTCAAATACATCCAGGACAAAGGACAATTAACCCAGGACAATAAATTAAAATCAAAACGTCAAACATCATGGTTACGGAAGTTTAAATAAGCATAATATATTTTATTTCATATTTCCTCGTACTTTTATTTATTATCATTTTAATTATTGTTGTTTATTTTATATTGTTATTTAAATATCGTCATTTACTATACGCTTCGCTTAAAATATAAATCGACAAACCGGTCATTAAACGGTAAACCCCCTTTTATATATTATTATATATAATTATATATATTTTGTACAAATATAGTTGTTTAAAAATATAGTGTGCAATAAGCCCGCTCCCTGTGGAACGAACCGGACTTACTAAAAACTATACTACTCTACGATTAGGTACACTGCCTATAGTGTTGTAGCAAGGTTTAGGTATATCCCATTTGTAAATAAATAATTAAAACTTGTGTAATCTGTATCGCTTTTCGTATAAAAAATATAATACTATTTCGTACCCCCACGCTACCACATCAATATACCAATAGTACATACATCTAAAAGCTGTGTATTGTACGAGTACGAATACGGGTGCATACGAGTAGAATTGTTGATGAAACTGAACGAGGATGTAATTGTAAGCATTTCTGTTAAGTAGAAGTATTTTGATAAGTGTATTGAAGTCTTTCAAAAGTGTATAAATACATATTAAAACACTACATGTATATACATTTTAACTGAGTCGTTAAGTCATCGTTAGTCGTTACATGTAAGTGTTGTTTTGAAACCTTTAGGTTAACGATCTTGTTAAATGTTGTTAACCCAATGTTTATAATATCAAATGAGATTTTAAATTATTATACTATCATGATATTATCATGTATGAATATCTCTTAATATGATATATATACATTAAATGTCTTTACAACGATAATCGTTACATATATGTCTCGTTTAAAAATCATTAAGTTAGTAGTCTTGTTTTTACATATGTAGTTCATTGTTAATATACTTAATGATATGTTTACTTATCATAGTATCATGTTAACTATATATATATATATATATCCATATATATGTCATCATATAGTTTTTACAAGTTTTAACGTTCGTGAATCACCGGTCAACTTGGGTGGTCAATTGTCTATATGAAACATATTTCAATTAATCAAGTCTTAACAAGTTTGATTGCTTAACATGTTGGAAACATTTAATCATGTAAATATCAATCTCAATTAATATATATAAACATGGAAAAGTTTGGGTCACTACAGTACCTACCCGTTAAATAAATTTCGTCCCGAAATTTTAAGCTGTTGAAGGTGTTGACGAATCTTCTGGAAATAGATGCGGGTATTTCTTCTTCATCTGATCTTCACGCTCCCAGGTGAACTCGGGTCCTCTACGAGCATTCCATCGAACCTTAACAATTGGTATCTTGTTTTGCTTAAGTCTTTTAACCTCACGATCCATTATTTCGACGGGTTCTTCGATGAATTGGAGTTTTTCGTTGATTTGGATTTCATCTAACGGAATAGTGAGATCTTCTTTAGCAAAACATTTCTTCAAATAGTGTTATGTACAGCCGTGAGTTGTTGAGGTAACTCAAGTCGGTAAGCTACTGGTCCGACACGATCAATAATCTTGAATGGTCCAATATACCTTGGATTTAATTTCCCTCGTTTACCAAATCGAACAACGCCTTTCCAAGGTGCAACTTTAAGCATGACCATCTCTCCAATTTCAAATTCTATATCTTTTCTTTTAATGTCAGCGTAGCTCTTTTATCGACTTTGGGCGGTTTTCAACCGTTGTTGAATTTGGATGATCTTCTCGGTAGTTTCTTGTATAATCTCCGGACCCGTAATCTAACTATCCCCCACTTCACTCCAACAAATCGGAGACCTGCACTTTCTACCATAAAGTGCTTCAAACGGCGCCATCTCAATGTTTGAATGGTAGCTGTTGTTGTAGGAAAATTCTGCTAACGGTAGATGTCGATCCCAACTGTTTCCGAAATCAATAACACATGCTCATAGCATGTCTTCAAGCGTTTGTATCATCCTTTTGCTCTGCCCATCAGTTTGTGGATGATAGGCAGTACTCATGTCTAGACAAGTTCCTAATGCTTGCTGTAATGTCTGCCAGAATCTTGAAATAAATCTGCCATCCCTATCAGAGATAATAGAGATTGGTATTCCATGTCTGGAGACGACTTCCTTCAAATACAGTCGTGCTAACTTCTCCATCTTGTCATCTTCTCTTATTGGCAGGAAGTGTGCTGATTTGGTGAGACGATCAACTATTACCCAAATAGTATCAAAACCACTTGCAGTCCTTGGCAATTTATTGATGAAATCCATGGTAATGTTTTCCCATTTCCATTCTGGGATTTCGGGTTGTTAAAGTAGACCTGATGGTTTCTGATGCTCAGCTTTGACCTTAGAACACGTCAAACATTCTCCTACGTATTTAGCAACATCGGCTTTCATACCCGGCCACCAAAAATGTTTCTTGAGATCCTTGTACATCTTCCCCGTTCCAGGATGTATTGAGTATCTGGTTTTATGAGCTTCTCTAAGTACCATTTCTCTCATATCTCCAAATTTTGGTACCCAAATCCTTTCAGCCCTATACCGGGTTCCGTCTTCCCGAATATTAAGATGCTTCTCTGATCCTTTGGGTATTTCATCCTTTAAATTTCCCTCTTTTAAAACTCCTTGTTGCGCCTCCTTTATTTGAGTAGTAAGGTTATTATGAATCATTATATTCATAGATTTTACTCGAATGGGTTCTCTGTCCTTCCTGCTCAAGGCATCGGCTACCACATTTGCCTTCCCTGGGTGGTAACGAATCTCCAAGTCGTAATCATTCAACAATTCAATCCACCTACGCTGCCTCATATTCAGTTGTTTCTGATTAAATATGTGTTGAAGACTTTTGTGGTCGGTATATATAATACTTTTGACCCCATATAAGTAGTGCCTCCACGTCTTTAATGCAAAAACAACCACGCCTAATTCCAAATCATGCGTCGTATAATTTTGTTCGTGAATCTTCAATTGTCTAGACGCATAAGCAATCACCTTCGTTCGTTGCATTAATACACAACCGAGACCTTGCTTTGATGCGTCACAATAAATCACAAAATCATCATTCCCTTCAGGCAATGACAATATAGGTGCCGTAGTTAGCTTTTTCTTCAATAACTGAAACGCTTTCTCTTGTTCATCATTCCATTCAAATTTCTTCCCTTTATGCGTTAATGCAGTCAAGAGTTTTGCTATTCTGGAAAAGTCTTGGATGAACCTTCTGTAGTAACCAGCTAGTCCTAAAAACTGGCGTATGTGTTTTGGAGTTTTTGGGGTTTCCCACTTTTCAACAGTTTCTATCTTTGCCGGATCCACCTTAATACCTTCTTTGTTCACTATGTGACCGAGGAATTGAACTTCTTCCAACTAAAATGCACACTTTGAAAACTTAGCGTACAATTCTTCCTTCCTCAATACTTCTAACACCTTTCTCAAATGTTCACCGTGTTCTTGGTCATTCTTTGAGTAAATAAGTATGTCATCAATGAAAACAATGACAAACTTGTCAAGGTATGGTCCTCACACTCGGTTCATAAGGTCCATGAACACAGCTGGTGCATTAGTTAAACCAAACGGCATGACCATAAACTCGTAATGAACGTAACGTGTTCTGAAAGCAGTCTTTGGAATATCATCTTCTTTCACCCGCATTTGATGATACCCGGAACATAAGTCAATCTTTGAATAAACAGACGAGCCTTGTAGTTGATCAAATAAGTCGTCGATTCTGGGTAGTGGGTAGCGGTTCTTGATGGTAAGTTTGTTCAACTCTCGGTAGTCGATACACAACCTGAATGTACCATCTTTCTTCTTGACAAACAAAACAGGAGCTCCCCACGGTGATGTGCTTGGTCGAATAAAACCACGCTCTAAAAGTTCTTGTAATTGGCTTTGCAGTTCTTTCATCTCGCTGGGTGCGAGTCTGTAAGGAGCACGAGCTATTGGTGCAGCTCCTGGTACAAGATCTATTTGAAATTCAACGGATCGATGTGGGGGTAATCCCGGTAATTCTTTCGGAAATACATCGGGAAATTCTTTTGCAATGGGAACATCATTGATGCTCTTTTCTTCAGTTTGTACTTTCTCGACGTGTGCTAGAACAGCATAGCAACCTTTTCTTATTAGTTTTTGTGCCTTCAAATTACTAATAAGATGTAGCTTCGTGTTGCCCTTTTCTCCGTACACCATTAAGGGTTTTCCTTTTTCTCGTATAATGCGAATTGCATTTTTGTAACAAACAATCTCTGCTTTCACTTCTTTCAACCAGTCCATACCGATTATCACATTAAAACTCCCTAACTCTTCTGGTATCAAATCAATCTTAAATGTTTCGCTAACCAGTTTAATTTCTCGATTCCGACATATATTATCTGCTGAAATTAATTTACCATTTGCTAATTCGAGTAAAAATTTACTATCCAAAGGCGTCAATGGACAACTTAATTTAGCACAAAAATCTCTACTCATATAGCTTCTATCCGCACTCGAATCAAATAAAACGTAAGCAGATTTATTGTCAATAAGAAACGTACCTGTAACAAGCTCCGGGTCTTCCTGTGCCTCTGCCGCATTAATATTGAAAACTCTTCCGCGGCCTTTTCCATTCGTGTTCTCCTGGTTCGGGCAATTTCTAATAATGTGGCCCGGTTTTCCACATTTATAACAAACTACATTGGCATAACTTGCTCCGACACTACTTGCTCCGCCATTACTCGTTCCGACACCATTTGTTCCTTTCGTTCTATTAACCCCTGGTCCGTAGACCTCACGCTTTGCCGCGCTATGACCATTTCTTTTACACTTGTTGCAAAATTTGGTGCAGAACCCCGAGTGATACTTTTCACACCTTTGGCATAGCTGCTTCTGATTGTTGTTGTTGTTGCGGTTATTATTGTTGTTGGGATGATTTTTGTAGTTGCTGTTGTTGTTGTTGTTGTTGTCGTTGTTGTTGTTGTTGTTGTTGTTGGGCCGTTTGTTGTAGTTGCGATTGATGTTGCGATTGTTGGGATAATTGTTGCGATTATTGTTGTAATTGCTGTTGTTGTTGTATTGGTGATTCTTATCACCGTTTTCCTCCCACTTTCTTTTGACTTGCTTCACATTGGCCTCTTCAGCAGTCTGTTCTTTAATTCTTTCTTCAGTCTGGTTCACTAGTTTGTGAGCCATTCTACATGCCTGTTGTATGGAAGAGGGCTCGTGTGAAATTATATCTTCTTGGATTCTTTCCGGTAATCCTTTCACAAATGCGTCGATCTTCTCTTCCTCATCTTCGAATGCTCCCGGACACAATAGGCACAATTCTGTGAATCGTCTTTCGTACGTGGTAATATCAAATCCTTGGGTTCGTAACCCTCTAAGTTCTGTCTTGAGCTTATTGACCTCAGTTCCGGGACAGTACTTCTCGTTCATCAAGTGTTTGAATGCTGACCACGGTAGTGCGTACGCATCGTCTTGTCCCACTTGTTCTAGATAGGTATTCCACCATGTTAACGCAGAACCTGTGAAGGTATGCGTAGCTTACTTCACTTTGTCCTCTTCAGTACACTTACTTATGGCAAACACCGATTCGACCTTCTCGGTCCACCGTTTCAATCCGATCGGTCCTTCGATTCCATCAAATTCCAAAGGTTTGCAGGCAGTGAATTCTTTGCAGGTGCATCCTACACGATTTCCTGTACTGCTAGATCCAAGGTTATTGTTGGTATGTAGCGCAGCCTGTACTGCGGCTATGTTTGAAGCTAAAAAAGTACGGAATTCCTCTTCATTCATATTCACGGTGTGTCGAGTAGTCGGTGCCATTTCCTTCAAAATAGTCAAATGGAACAAGTTAATCATACATAATATTAAGAGTAGTTAATAGTATTTCGTAGCATAATATGAACTCATTTATAAAAGCTTTTTCTTCATATTAGCGTTTTATAAGTTTAAATTCGGGTAGTACCTACCCGTTAAGTTCATACTTAGTAGCTAATATACAATTCAACTACTACAATTCTATATGAAAAACTGATTATAATAATATTTCGCGTTCAAACTTTTACACAATATTTTACAAACTTACAATACCGCTTATTTTACATATAGCATGAAATATAGCACACAATAAATTTGATACAAGATGGTTGTGAAGAAAATTCTAGCTAGTACACAAGTCGTTCAGCAAAGGCAATAAAGACACGTAATTCATACGTCCAGAAACAAGTCATGCATTCTGGTTTTACTAGGATTACTTCCCATCCTTGGTCTTGTGGAACATAACCGTTATGGCCGTTGATAAGACAGCGTGTTGTAACGTCGTCAAATGGACGAGGGTTACGTAATGTCCAACAGTCCCGTAACAATCTAAAAACCTCATTTCTTATCCCAATTACCGACTCCGTCACTTGTGGGAACATTTTGTTTAATAGTTGTAGCCCGATGTTCTTGTTCTCACTTTGGTGAGAAGCGAATATTACTAATCCGTAAGCATAACATGCTTCTTTATGTTGCATGTTAGCCACTTTTTCTAAATCATGAAGTCTAATATTCGGATATATTGAGTCAAAATAATTTCTTAACCCATTGCGTAAAATAGCATTTGGGTTCCCCGCAATATATGCGTCAAAGTAAACACATCGTAACTTATGGATTTCCCAATGTGATTTCCCCCAACGAAAGCCTTTTATAAACTAAGGCATTCTTGGAACGTTCTTCGAATGTCTTACAAACTGATCTCGCCTTAAATAGTTGTGCCGAAGAATTCTGACCGAGCCTAGACAAGATTTCATCAATCATGTCTCCGGGTAGGTCTCTTAAAATATTGGGTTGTCTATCCATTTTGTGTTTTTATACTGTAAAATAGACAAGAGTTAGATTCATAAAAAAATACTTATTAATACAAGCAATTTTTACATATATCATAAAGCATAAGCACACTATATTACATATATTACACCACACGAATACAACTATCTTATTCCGACTCGCTTGTTTCTTCTTCTTCGGTTTTGGTTCGTTTTGCCAAGTTTCTAGGGATATATGATGTTCCCCTAATACGAGCCGTCGTTTTCCACATTGGTTTAGAAAAACTTGGTGGTTTAGAGGTTCCTGGGTCATTGTTACAACTTAAGGACTTCGGGGGTTGACGATACATATAAAGTTCATCGGGGTTGGAATTAGATTTCTCTATTTTTATGCCCTTTCCCTTATTATTTTCTTTTGCCTTTTTAAATTCAGTTGGGGTAATTTCTATAACATCATCGGAATTCTCGTCGGAATCCGATTCATCGGAGAATTGGTAATCCTCCCAATATTTTGATTCCTTGGCGAAAACACCATTGACCATAATTAACCTTGGTCGGTTGGTTGAGGATTTTCTTTTACTTAACCATTTTATTATTTCCTCCACCGGTTCTATTTCTTCATCCGGTTCCGATTCTTCTCCCGGTTCCGATTCTTCTTCCGGTTCCGACTCTTCTTCCGGTTCCTCTTCGGGAACTTGTGAATCAGTCCACGAATCATTCCAATTTACATTTGACTCTTCATTATTATTAGGTGAGTCAATGGGACTTGTTCTAGAGGTAGACATCTATCACATAATATCAAACGCGTTAAGAGATTAATATATCACATAATATTCACATGTTAAAAATATATAGTTTCCAACAAAATTTGTTAAGCAATCGTTTTTCAAGTAAACACGGTCGAAGTCCAGACTCACTAATGCATCCTAACAAACTCGATAAGACACACTAATGCAAAATTCTGGTTCTCTAAGACCAACGCTCGGATACCAACTGAAATGTCCCGTTCTTATTGATTAAAAACGTTCCATATTAATTGATTTCATTGCGAGGTTTTGACCTCTATATGAGACGTTTTTCAAAGACTGCATTCATTTTAAAACAAACCATAACCTTTATTTTATCAATAAAGGTTTAAAAAGCTTTACGTAGATTATCAAATAATGATAATCTAAAATATCCTGTTTACACACGACCATTACATAATGGTTTACAATACAAATATGTTACAACAAAATAAGTTTTTTTTGAATGCAGTTTTTACACAATATCATACAAGCATGGACTCCAAATCTCGTCCTTATTTAAGTATGCGACAGCGGAAGCTCTTAATAATCACCTGAGAATAAACATGCTTAAAACGTCAACAAAAATGTTGGTGAGTTATAGGTTTAACCTATATATATCAAATCATAATAATAGACCACAAGATTTCATATTTCAATACACATCCCATACATAGAGATAAAAATCATTCATATGGTGAACACCTGGTAACCGACATTAACAAGATGCATATATAAGAATATCCCCATCATTCCGGGACACCCTTCGGATATGATATAAATTTCGAAGTACTAAAGCATCTGGTACTTTGGATGGGGTTTGTTAGGCCCAATAAATCTATCTTTAGGATTCGCGTCAATTAGGGTGTCTGTTCCCTAATTCTTAGATTACCAGACTTAATAAAAAGGGGCATATTCGATTTCGATAATTCAACCATAGAATGTAGTTTCACGTACTTGTGTCTATTTTGTAAATCATTTATAAAACCTGCATGTATTCTCATCCCAAAAATATTAGATTTTAAAAGTGGGACTATAACTCACTTTCACAGATTTTTACTTCGTCGGGAAGTAAGACTTGGCCACTGGTTGATTCACGAACCTATAACAATATATACATATATATCAAAGTATGTTCAAAATATATTTACAACACTTTTAATATATTTTGATGTTTTAAGTTTATTAAGTCAGCTGTCCTCGTTAGTAACCTACAACTAGTTGTCCACAGTTAGATGTACAGAAATAAATCGATAAATATTATCTTGAATCAATCCACGACCCAGTGTATACGTATCTCAGTATTGATCACAACTCAAACTATATATATTTTAGAATCAACCTCAACCCTGTATAGCTAACTCCAACATTCACATATAGAGTGTCTATGGTTGTTCCAAAATATATATAGATGTGTCGACATGATAGGTCGAAACATTGTATACGTGTCTATGGTATCTCAAGATTACATAATATATAATACAAGTTGATTAAGTTATGGTTGGAATAGATTTGTTACCAATTTTCACGTAGCTAAAATGAGAAAAATTATTCAATCTTGTTTTACCCATAACTTCTTCATTTTAAATCCGTTTTGAGTGAATCAAATTGCTATGGTTTCATATTGAACTCTATTTTATGAATCTAAACAGAAAAAGTATAGGTTTATAGTCGGAAAAATAAGTTACAAGTCGTTTTTGTAAAGGTAGTCATTTCAGTCGAAAGAACGACGTCTTTATGACCATTTTGAAAAACATACTTCCACTTTGAGTTTAACCATGATTTTTGGATATAGTTTCATGTTCATAAGAAAAATCATTTTCCCAGAAGAACAACTTTTAAATCAAATTTTATCATAGTTTTTAATTATCAAACCCAAAACAGCTCGCGGTGTTACTACGACGGCGTATGTCCAGTTTTACGGTGTTTTTCGTGTTTACAGGTTTTAAATCATTAAGTTAGCTTATAAAATAGATATAGAACATGTGTTTAGTTGATTTTAAAAGTCAATTTAGAAGGATTAACTTTTGTTTGCGAACAAGTTTAGAATTAACTAAACTATGTTCTAGTGATTACAAGTTTAAACCTTCGAATAAGATAGCTTTATATGTATGAATCGAATGATGTTATGAACATCATTACTACCTTAAGTTCCTTGGATAAACCTACTGGAAAATAGAAAAATGGATCTAGCTTCAACGGATCCTTGGATGGCTCGAAGTTCTTGAAGCAGAATCATGACACGAAAACAAGTTCAAGTAAGATCATCACTTGAAATAAGATTGTTATAGTTATATAAATTGAACCAAAGTTTGAATATGATTATTACCTTGTATTAGAATGATAACCTACTGTAAGAAACAAAGATTTCTTGAGGTTGAATGATCACCTTACAAGATTGGAAGTGAGCTAGCAAACTTGAAAGTATTCTTGATTTTATGTAACTAGAACTTGTAGAATTTATGAAGAACACTTAGAACTTGAAGATAGAACTTGAGAGAGATCAATTAGATGAAGAAAATTGAAGAATGAAAGTGTTTGTAGGTGTTTTTGGTCGTTGGTGTATGGATTAGATATAAAGGATATGTAATTTTGTTTTCATGTAAATAAGTCATGAATGATTACTCATATTTTTGTAATTTTATGAGATATTTCATGCTAGTTGCCAAATGATGGTTCCCACATGTGTTAGGTGACTCACATGGGCTGCTAAGAGCTGATCATTGGAGTATATATACCAATAGTACATACATCTAAAAGCTGTGTATTGTACGAGTACGAATACGGGTGCATACGAGTAGAATTGTTGATGAAACTGAACGAGGATGTAATTGTAAGAATTTTTGTTAAGTAGAAGTATTTTGATAAGTGTATTGAAGTCTTTCAAAAGTGTATAAATACATATTAAAACATTACATGTATATACATTTTAACTTAGTCGTTAAGTCATCGTTAGTCGTTACATGTAAGTGTTGTTTTGAAACCTTTAGGTTAACGATCTTGTTAAATGTTGTTAACCCAATGTTTATAATATCAAATGAGATTTTAAATTATTATACTATCATGATATTATCATGTATGAATATCTCTTAATATGATATATATACATTAAATGTCTTTACAACTATAATCGTTACATATATGTCTCGTTTAAAAATCATTAAGTTAGTAGTCTTGTTTTTACATATGTAGTTCATTGTTAATATACTTAATGATATGTTTACTTATCATAGTATCATGTTAACTATATATATATCCATATATATGTCATCATATAGTTTTTACAAGTTTTAACGTTCGTGAATCACCGGTCAACTTGGGTGGTCAATTGTCTATATGAAACATATTTCAATTAATCAAGTCTTAACAAGTTTGATTGCTTAACATGTTGGAAACATTTAATCATGTAAATATCAATCTCAATTAATATATATAAACATGGAAAAGTTCGGGTCACTACAGGTAGCGCAGCCTGTATTGCGGCTATGTTTGCAGCAAGAAAGGTACGAAATTACTCTTCGCTCATATTCATGGTGTGTCGAGTAGTCGGTGTCATTTCCTTCAAAATATCCAACTGAGTTGAGTTAATCATACAGAATATTAAGAGTAGTCAATAGTATTTCGTAGCATAATATGAACTCATTTATAAAAGCTTTTTCTTCATATTAGCGTTTTATAAGTTTAAATTCGGGTACTACCTACCCATTAAGTTCATACTTAGTAGCTAATATACAATTCAACTACTACAATTCCATATGAAAAACAGATTATAATAATATATCACACATAAATATTCTTCAAACTTACAACATCGCTATATTACATATAACATGAAATATAGTAAACTTTGATACATGACAGTTTTGAACATAAATCTAGTTAATACGCAAGTTATTCAACAAAGGAAATAAAGACACGTAATTCATAAGTCCAGAAACAAGTCATGCATTCTGGTTTTACTAAGATGACTTTCCATCCTTGGTCTTGTGGAAAATAACCGTTATGACCATTGGCTAGGCAGCATGTTGTAATGTCGTCAAAAGGACGAGGGTTTCGTAATGTCTAACAGCCCCGTAATAATCTAAAAACCTTGTTTCTCACCCCAACTACTGAATCCGTCACTTGTGGAAAGGTTTTATTTAAAAGCTGCAATCCGGTGTTCTTTTTCTCACTTTGGTGAGAAGCGAACATCACTAACCCGTAAGCATAACATGCTTCTTTATGTTGCATGTTATAAGCACTTTCTAATTCACGAAATCCTATGTTGGAATATGTTGAGTCAAAATAGGTTCTTAACCCGTAGCGTAAAATTGCATTTGGGTTCCCCGCATTTAACGCTTTAAAGAAAACACGGCGTAACTTACGGTCTCCCCAATGTGATATACCCCACCTATCAAAGGAAAGCCTTTTATAAACTAAGGCATTTCTGGAAAGTCTTTCAAATGTTTGACAAGTTAATTTTGCCATAATTAATTGTGCTGATGAATTCTGACCAACTCTAGACAAGATTTCCTCAATCATATCCTCTGGTAGATCTTCTAAAATATTCGGTTGTCTACCCTTAACGTCAATTTTGTTTTTATACTGTAAAATAGACAAGGATTAGATTCGTAAAAGATAATTAACAAACAATACAAGTAATTTTTACATAGAACATAAAAGTACAAGCACACTACAATACATATAATATACAACATGATTACTACCCTCTAATCTAAATCACTGGTTTCTTCTTCTTCGGACTTGGTTCGTTTTCCTAATTTTCTAGGAATATATGGTGTTCCTCTAATACGAGCCATCGTTTTCCACAATGGTTTAGAAAAACCTGGTGGTTTAGAGGTTCCCGGGTCATTATTACATTTTAGAAAATACGGATGTTGCCGATACATATAAAGTTCATCGGGGTTGGAATCGGGTTTCTCTATTTTTATACCTTTTCCCTTATTATTTTCTTTCGCTTTATTAAATTGGGTCGAGATAATTTCAATAACATCATCGAAATCCTCATCGGGATCCGATTCATCGGAAAATCGGTAATCTTCCCAATATTTAGCTTCCTCGGCGGAAACACCATTGACCATTATTAACTTTGGTCCGTTGGTTGAGAATTTTCTTTTATTTAATCGATTTACTATAGGTATCAATATTTCTTCCTCCGGAACATCTTCTTCTTCCGGTTCCTCCTCTTCCGGTTCCTCTTCTTCCGATTCCTCCTCTTCCGGTTCCTCCTCTTCCGATTCCTCTTCTTCCGGTTTCTCTTCGAGAATTTGTGAATTTTCCTAAAATATATTCGATTCTTCATTATTATTAGGTGAATCGATGGGATTTGTACTAGTGGTAGACATCTATCACAGAATATCAAACACATTAAGAGGTTAATATATCACATAATATTTACATGTTAATAATATATACAGTAGTTTCCAACAAAAGTGTTAAGCAATCGTTTTTAAAGAAAACACGGACGAAGTCCAGACTCACTAATATATCCTAACAAACTCGATAAGACACACTAATGCAAATTTCTGGTTCTCTAAGACCAACGCTCTGATACCAACTGAAATGTCCCGTTCATATTGATTATTAACGTTCCATATTAATTGATTTCGTCGCGAGGTTTTGACCTCTATATGAGATGTTTTCCAAAGACTGCATTCATTTTTAAAACAACCATAACCTTTATTTTATCTATAAAGGTTTAAAAAGCATTACGTAGATTATCAAATAATGATAATCTAAAATATACCATTTACACATGACCATTACGTAATGGTTTACAATAAGAATATATTACATCAAAAATAAGTTTCTTGAATGCAGTTTTTACATAATATCATACAAGAATGGACTCCAAATCTTGTCCTGATTTTAGTATGCAACAACGGAAGCTCTTAATAATCACCTAAGAATAAACATGCTTAAAACGTCAACAAAAATATTGGTAAGAATATCCCCTATCATTTCGGGAAATCCTTCGGACATGATAAAAACGAATTCGAAGTACTAAAGCATCCGGTACTTTGGATGGGGTTCTTTAGGCCCAATAGATCTATCTTTAGGATTTGCATCAATTAGTAGATCGGTTTACTAATTCTTAGGCTACCAAGCAAAAGGGGCATATTCGGCTTCGATCATTCACCCATATAATGTAGTTTCATTTACTTGTGTCTATTTCGTAAAACATTTATAAAACAGCATGTCTATTTCGTAAAACATTTTTGTTGACGTTTTAAGCATGTTTATTCTCAGGTGATTATTAAGAGCTTCCGCTGTTGCATACTAAAATAAGGACAAGATTTGGAGTCCATGCTTGTATGATATTATGTAAAAACTGCATTCAAGAAACTTATTTTTGATGTAATATATTCTTATTGTAAACCATTATGTAATGGTCTTGTGTAAACGGTATATTTTAGATTATCATTATTTGATAATCTACGTAATTCTTTTTAAACCTTTATCGATAAAATAAAGGTTATGGTTGTTTTAAAAATGAATGCAGTCTTTGAAAAACGTCTCATATAGAGGTCAAAACCTCGCGATGAAATCAATTAATATGGAACGTTTATAATCAATATGAACGGGACATTTCAGTTGGTATCCGAGCGTTGGTCTTAGAGAACCAGAAAATTTGCATTAGTGTTTCTTATCGAGTTTGTTATGATGCATTAGTGAATCTGGACTTCGACCGTATTTTCTTTAAAAATGATTGCTTAACATTTTTGTTGGAAACTATATATTATTAACATGTAAATATTATGTGATATATTAATCTCTTAACATATTTGATATTGTGTGATAGATGTCTACCTCTAGCACAAATCCCATTGACTCACCTAATAATAACGAAGAGTCGAATATATATTGGCAAGATTCACAAGTTCCCGAAGAACCGGAAGAAGAGGAACCGGAAGAAGAGGAACCAGAAGAAGAGGAACCGGAAGAAGAAGAGGTTCTGGAGGGGGAATAGTAGGAACCACAGAAAACCGGTCAAATAAAAGAAAATCCTCAACCAATGGACCAAAGTTAATAATGGTCAATGGTGTTTCCGCTAAGGAAGCAAAATATTGGGAAAAATTACCAATTTTTCGATGAATTGGATCCTGACGAGGATTCTGATGATGTTATAGAAATTACCCCAACCCAATTTAATGAGGCAAAAGAAAATAATAAGGGAAAAGGTATCAAAATAGAGAAATCTGATTCCGACCCCGATGAACTTTATATGTACCGTCAACACCCGTATTTTCAATATCGTGACAATAACCCGGGAACCTCTAAACCACCAGGTTTTTCTAAACCAATGTGGAAAATGACGACTCCTATTAGAGGAACATCATATATCCCTAGAAGATTAGGAAAAAGAACCAAGTCCGAAGAAGAAGAAACCAGTGATTCAGATTAAAGGGGTGTGAGCATGTTGTGTAATAAATGTATTGTAGTGTGCTTGTACTTTTATGTTCTGTGTAAAAATTGCTTGTATTATTTGTTATTACGAATCTAATCCTTGTCTATTTTACAGTATAAAAACAAAATGGACGTTAAGGGTAGACAACTGAATATTTTAGAAGACCTACCAGAGGATATGATTGAGGAAATCTTGTCTAGAGTCGGTCAGAATTCATCAGCACATTTAGTTATGGCGAAATTAACTTGTCAAACATTTGAAAGACTTTCCGGAAATGCCTTAGTTTATAAAAGGCTTTCCTTTGATAGGTGGGGTATATCACATTGGGGAGACCGTAAGTTACGCCGTGTTTTCTTTAAAGCGTTAAATGCGGGGAACCCAAATGCAATTTTACGCTACGGGTTAAGAACCTATTTTGACTCAACATATTCCAACATAGGATTTCATGAATTAGAAAGAGCTTATAACATGCAACATAAAGAAGCATGTTATGCTTACGGGTTAGTGATGTTCGCTTCTCACCAAAGTGAGAAAAAGAACATCGGATTGCAGCTTTTAAATAAAACCTTCCCACAAGTGACGGATTCAGTAGTTGGGGTGAGAAACAAGGTTTTTAGATTATTATGGGGCTGTTGGACATTACGAAACCCTCGTCCTTTTGACGACGTTACAACATGCCACCTAGCCAATGGTCATAATGGTTATTTTCCACAAGACCAAGGATGGGAAGTCATCTTAGTAAAACCAGAATACATGACTTGTTTCTGGACTTATGAATTACGTGTCTTTATTTCCTTTGCTGAACAACTTGCGTATTAACTATATTTATCTTCAAAACTGTCCTGTATCATAGTGTACTATATTTCATGTTATATGTAATATAGTGAAGTTGTAAGTTTGAAGAATATTCGTATGTGATATATTATTATAATCAGTTTTTCATATGGAATTGTAGTAGTTAAATTGTATATTAGCTAATAAGTATGAACTTAACGGGTAGGTAGTACCCGAATTTAAACTTATAAAACGCTAACATGAAGAAAAAGCTTTTATAAATGAGTTCATATTATGCTACGAAGTACTATTGACTACTCTTAATACTCTGTATGATTAACTCGATTCAGTTGTCTATTTTGAAGGAAATGGTACCGACTACTCGACACACCATGAATATGAACGAAGAGGAATTTCGTACCTTTCTTGCTGCAAATATAGCTGCAGTACAGGCTGTGCTACATACCAACAATAACGCTGAATCTAGCAATGCAGCTAACGGCGCAAGAAATCGTGTAGGATGAACCTACAAAGAATTCACTGCCTGTAAACCTTTGGAATTTGATGGAACTGAAGGACCAATTGGATTGAAATGGTGGACCGAGAAAGTCGAATCGGTGTTTGCCATAAGTAAGTGTACTGAAGAGGACAAAGTTAAGTACGCTAAGCATACCTTCACAGGTACTGCGTTAACATGGTAGAACACCTATCTTGAACAGGTAGGACAAAATGCTGCTTACGCACTACCGTGGTCGGCATTCAAGCAATTGATGAACGAGCAGTACCGTCCTAGAAACGAAGTCAATAAACTCAAGGCATAACTTAGAGAGTTACGAACACAAGGGTTCGACGTTACCACATATGAACGACGATTCACAGAGTTGTGCCTATTGTGCCCGGGAGCATTCGAAGATGAAGAAGAGAAGATCGACGCGTTTATAAAAGGGTTACCAGTAAGGATTCAAGAAGATGTAAGTTCACATGAGCTCGCTTCTATACAGAAGGCAAGTCGAATGGCTCATAAACTCATAAATCAGATTGAGGGAAGAATTAAAGAGCAGGCGGCCGAAGAAGCCAACATGAAATAACTCAAGAGAAAGTGGGAGGAAAACGGTGACAAGAGTCACCAGTACAACAACAATAACAATTACAAACACAATCGCAACAACTATCCCAACAACCGCAACAACAATCGCAACAATAACCGCAATCCTAACAATAACTACAACAAACATCCCAACAACAACAACAACAACTACAACAACCGTTTCAACAACAATAACAATCCCAGCAACAACCTCAATAACAACAACGGCAACAAAAACCAAAAACAGCCATGTCATAGGTGTGAAGAAAATCACCAGGGGTTTTGCACGACATTTTGCAACAGGTGTAAAATAAATGGTCATAGCACGACAAAGTGTGAGGTCTATGGACCAAAGTTTAATAGAACTAAGGGAGCAAATAATGTCGGAACAAGTAATGCCGAAACGAATAGTGTCGGAGCAAGTAATACCAATGCTGTTTGTTATAAATGTGGAAAACCGGGCCACATTATTAGAAATTGCCCGAATCAGGGGAATACTAATGGGCAGGGCCGTGGAAGAGTTTTCAATATTAATGCGGCAGAAGCACATGAAGACCCGGAGCTTGTTACGGGTACGTTTCTTATTGACGATAAATCTGCTTATGTTTTATTTAATTCGGGTGCGGATAGAAGCTATATGAGTAGAGAATTTTGTGCTAAATTAAGTTGCCCATTGACGCCTTTGGATAGTAAATTTTTACTCGAATTAGCAAATGGTAAATTAATTTCAGCAGATAATATATGTCGGAATCGAGAAATTAAACTGGTTAGCGAAACATTTAAGATTGACTTGATACCAGTAGAGTTAGGGAGTTTTGATGTGATAATCGGTATGGACTGGTTGAAAGAAGTGAAAGCAGAGATCGTTTGTTACAAAAATGCAATTCGCATTATACGAGAAAAAGTAAAACCCTTAATGGTGTACGGAGAAAAGAGCAACGCAAAGTTAAATCTTATTAGTAACCTGAAGGCACAAAAACTAATAAGAAAAGGTTGCCATGATGTGATAGCACATGTCGAGAAAGTCAATTCCGAAGAAAAGAACATCAATGATATTCCCGTCACAAAAGAATTTTCCGATGTATTTTCAAAAGAATTACCGGGACTACCTCCACACCGATCCGTTGAATTTCAAATAGACCTTGTACCGGGAGCTGCAGCAATAGCTCGTGCTCCATACAGACTCGTACCTAGCGAAATGAAGAAACTTCAGAGCCAATTACAAGAACTTTTAGAGCGTGGTTTCATTCGACCAAGCACATCATCGTGGGGAGCTCCTGTTTTGTTTGTCAAGAAGAAAGATGGTACATTCAGGTTGTGTATCGACTACCGAGATTTGAACAAACTTACCATCAAGAACCGCTACCCACTACCGAGAATCGATGACTTATTTGATCAACTACAAGGCTCGTATGTTTATTCGAAGATTGATTTACGTTCTGGATATCATCAAATGCGGGTGAAGGAGGATGATATTCTAAAGACTGCTTTTAGGACGTGTTACGGTCATTACGAGTTTATGGTTATGCCATTTGGATTGACTAACGCACCAGCTGTGTTCATGGACCTCATGAAACGAGTGTGTGGGCCATATCTTGACAAGTTTGTCATTGTTTTCATCGATGACATACTTATTTACTCGAAGAATGATCAAGAGCACGAAGAACACTTGAAAAAAGTGCTAGAGTTGTTAAGGAAAGAAAAACTGTACGCTAAGTTTTCAAAGTGTGCATTTTGGTTGGAAGAAGTTCAATTCTTCGGTCACATAGTGAACAAAGAAGGTATTCAGGTGGATCCAGCAAAGATTGAAACCGTTAAAAAGTGGGAAACCCCGAAAACTCCGAAACACATACACCAGTTTTTAGGACTAGCTAGTTACTACAGAAGGTTCATCCAAGACTTTTCCAGAATCGCAAAACCCTTGACTGCATTAACGCATAAAGGGAAGAAATTTGAATGGAAGGATGAACAAGAGAAAGCGTTTCAGTTATTGAAGAAAAAGTTAACTACGGCACCTATATTGTCATTACCTAAAGGGAATGATGATTTTGTGATATATTGTGACGCCTCAAAGCAAGGTCTCGGTTTTGTATTAATGCAACGAATGAAAGTAATTGCTTATGCGTCTAGACAATTGAAGATTCACTAACAAAATTATACAACGCATGATTTGGAATTAGGTGCAGTTGTTTTTGCATTAAAGACTTGGAGGCACTACTTATATGGGGTCAAAAGTATTATATATACCGACCACAAAAGTCTTCAACACATATTTAATCAGAAACAACTGAATATGAGACAGCGTAGGTGGATTGAATTGTTGAATGATTACGACTTTGAGATTCATTACCACCCGGGGAAGGCAAATGTGGTAGTCGACACCTTGAGCAGGAAGGACAGAGAACCCATTCGAGTAAAATATATTAATATAATGATTCACAATAACCTTACTACTCAAATAAAGGAGGCGCAACAAGGAGTTTTAAAAGAGAGAAATTTAAAGGATGAAATACCCAAAGGATATGAGAAGCATCTTAATATTCGGGAAGACGGAACCCGGTATAGGGCTGAAAGGATTTGGGTACCAAAATTTGGAGATATGAGAGAAATGGTACTTAGAGAAGCTCATAAAACCAGATACTCAATACATCCTGGAACGGGGAAGATGTACAAGGATCTCAAGAAATATTTTTAGTGGCCGGGTATGAAAGTCGATGTTGCTAAATACGTAGGAGAATGTTTGACGTGTTCTAAGGTCAAAGCTGAGCATCAGAAACTATCAAGTCTACTTCAACAACCCGAAATCCCAGAATGGAAATGGGAAAACATTACCATGGATTTCATCACTAAATTGCCAAGGACTGGAAGTGGTTTTGATACTATTTGGGTAATAGTTGACCGTCTCACCAAATCAGCACACTTCCTGCCAATAAGAGAAGATGACAAGATGGAGAAGTTAGCACGACTGTATTTGAAGGAAGTCGTCTCCAGACATGGAATACCAATCTCTATTATCTCTGATAGGGATGGCAGATTTATTTCAAGATTCTGGCAGACATTACAGCAAGCATTAGGAACTCGTCTAGACATGAGTACTGCCTATCATCCACAAAATGATGGGCAAAGCGAAAGGACGATACAAACGCTTGAAGACATGCTACGAGCATGTGTTATTGATTTCGGAAACAGTTGGGATCGACATCTACCGTTAGCAGAATTTTCCTACAACAACAGCTACCATTCAAGCATTGAGATGGCGCCGTTTGAAGCACTTTATGGTAGAAAGTGCAGGTCTCCGATTTTTTAGAGTGAAGTGGGGGGATAGACAGATTACGGGTCCGGATATAATATAAGAAACTACCGAGAAGATCATCCAAATTCAACAACGGTTGAAAATCGCCCAAAGTCGACAAAAGAGCTACGCTGACATTAAGAAAAAAAGATATCGAATTTGAAATTGGAGAGATGGTCATGCTTAAAGTTGCACCTTGGAAAGGCGTTGTTCGATTTGGTAAACGAGGGAAATTAAATCCAAGGTATATCGGACCATTCAAGATTATTGATCGTGTCGGACCAGTAGCTTACCGACTTGAGTTACCTCAACAACTCGTGGTTGTACATAACACTTTCCACGTCTCGAATTTGAAGAAATGTTTTGCTAAAGAAGATCTCACTATTCCGTTAGATGAAATCCAAATCAACTAAAAACTTCAATTCATCGAAGAACCGGTCGAAATAATGGATCGCGAGGTTAAAAGACTTAAGCAAAATAAGATACCAATTGTTAAGGTTCGATGGAATGCTCATAGAGGACCCTAGTTCACCTAGGAATGAGAAGATCAGATAAATAAGAAATACCCGCATTTATTTCCAGAAGATACGTCAACACCTCCAACTGCTTAAAATTTCGGGACGAAATTTATTTAACGGGTAGGTACTGTAGTGACCCGAACTTTTTCATGTTTATATATATATATTAAATGAAATTGTTATTTACATGATTAAGTGTTTCAAACATGTTAAGCAATCAAACTTGTTAAGACTTGATTAATTGAAATAGGTTTCATATAGACAATTGACCACCCAAGTTGACCGGTGATTCACGAATGTTAAAACTTATAAAAACTATATGATGACATATATATGGATATATATATAGTTAACATGATATTATGATAAGTAAACATATCATTAAGTATGTCAAACCCCGTCCAAGTCCCCCTGGACGAAATCATCAATATCTGGTTCCATTGCGATGATCGACGCCAAGTAATGCCCTTAACATGAGCTAATGCACAGCGGAAGACTTAATTTGTACCTGAGAATAAACATGCTTTAAAATGTCAACACAAAGTTGGTGAGATATATAGGTTTGATGCTAGTAGCGTTATAACAATGGACCACAAGATTTCATGTTTATACATAATACACTCCTCGTGTATGGAAAAGTCGTTGAGCACTTGGTAACCATACTTAACATTTAAATTACAGCAGCATATTCTTAAATAAACCCTACACCGTACCAAGTGTAGTAACGAAACGAAGTACTGTGCAACCGTTTAAAACTGGTCGTCCAGCCCGGTTGGGGTTGTCAGGCCCGATAGATCTATCAACAGGATTCGCGTTTAAGCTCCTCACGTAAATATTAGCTACCAAGTATAAAGAAATATGCCATGGTACAACTCAACGTAGATTTTATTTTTGATCACTTGTGTCCATAATGTAAATCATTTATAAAAACAGCGCATGTATTCTCAGCCCAAAAATATTTAGAGTTTAAAAGGGATCTATATACTCACCATACTGTATTTTGTAGTAAAAATACATATAACACCATTGATCAATTATAAGGTTGGCCTTGGATTCATGAACCTATATCAGGTATATATATTAACACGTATAATTGTAACCGAACAAATTTATATATTATATCTGGAAATATATATTTTATTTTAATATTTATATAGTTTTATTTACATATGTTTTTAATTCGTTATATATAATTATTTATATAAATAAATAGTTATATGTAACATCATGGTATTTGTAATAAATATACTCTTATTTTAAAAAAATTTATTTGTAACATTGATATTGTTATTATGAAAGTAATAATAATAATGAAAGTAATAATAATATTATTGTTAATAATAATAATCTTAAATGATAATTTTAATAATAATAATAATAATACTAGTAAAAATTAATAATAACTATGTTAATAATAATTTCACTAAAAATATGATAGTTTTAACAATCATGATAATAATAATATTTATATTGTTAATAATGATAATCTTAATAATGATAATAATAATTAATAATAATAAATAGAATAGGTTACCTTAAAAGAATTTGGCCAAAAAAATATAAAGCCACAAGAGGGACTCGAACCCTAGACCTTCCGCTACCCCGACACTCCTCTTAACCAGCTGGGCTATTGCCCAATTTCTCAAATAAACGCATGTCCAATTTTATTTAACACATACTTTCTGTTTCCCCTATTTCTCCTTCATCTTCTTCAATGATTAATTCGAACAGGGAGATCAAAACTCAATTTAACGGATTTATAGACTAACTTAAGACTTATAAACAATAATACAATCATAAAGTGTGATCTTGGAAAAAAAAAAAAAAAAACAAAAAAAAAACAGAAACAGCTTGGTTGCTGCTATCGCAAGTTTTAAAAAAAAAAACAAAATTTGATTTTTGATTTTTAAACGTTTTTAGATAAAGCTTTTAACACAAATTGTGTTCCAAATCGTTCCTAAAAACTTTATAAGTTTCCAATTTAACCTGAAACATAACTGAAGGTTCGAATTTGATTAAAGAACGAAGGTTAACTTTTTAAATCCAAAACTTTGTCTTAAGAATTAGAAGTTAATAGAAGGAATTGGAAGCTAGGAATTTGCAGATAGTTTAAACGTTTTATTCCTAACACATCTACATTAATACATTTTACAAATTCATTCAAAGTCGAGGTTTTTGTATAATGAGTGAAGAACAGGGGTATCGATGAGGCTGTGTCCCCTTTATTTTCTGTTTTTAATCTTTGAAAAGTAGTGATATAATATATAGTGTGGAGAAAGTGAGATAATTGAATTACAGTGTGGATTGAATCGATCATATACAGGATTATATTGACAGGATATTCGGTTCAGTGAATTACAAAACAGAAAATTACAATTTTTAGATAAGAACATGTAACTATATTTGGATTGTTTTTGATGACAGATGTCGACTGAAATTTTTCAGTACAAATTACCAACAGTAAACCAAATTATGCACAGTTTGATGATGTTTACTTGAAACTGTTTTCCTTCTTTTGATATATAAAATGGTATATAAAAATAAATAGATAGATTAGAATGAATCAATAATGGTAAATAAATAAAATTTATAAAAGGTTAATTCGTTTGTTAACATATTTTGTTTATTTTCTGAATTGAATTCGATCCAATCAAAGACAGGATTAAAGATTGATAGGAATTGGAAACTGATTTCGATCTTATTCTGATTTTGTATCTAAAACATTAATACTAATAATTATTATATAAATGTAATGATAACAAAAATAGTACTTTTATTATTTAAAAAAAAATAACAATAATAATACAAATTACAAATATAATGGTAATTATTAATAATTTTGTAAATACTGATATATAATATTTTAACTTGTAATTATAAATTATTAATTAAGTAATATTTAATAATCATATTATGTAATAACTTTTACTGAATCTTTAATATTTATAATTTTTATACATAGAACGTATATTTTATATCTATATATATATATATATATATATATATATACACTTAATTATTTTGTATCTTATTTTACATATATAAATCTAATATTTAATTTATATTTTATAATTTCAAATTATTATATATATACATTTATATATCTACATATTTATTTACAACAATCGTTCGTGAATCGTCAGGCTTGGTCAAAAAGGTAACTGATTGTCCGAATATAGATTTCAACTTTCTAGACTCAACATTACAGGTTTTTGATTATCGTGTCGGAAACATATAGAGATTAGGGTTCAAATTTGGTCGGAAATTTCCGGGTCATTACAGTACCCACCCGTTAAAGAAATTTCGTCCCCGAAATTTGATGGAGGTTGTCATGGATAACAATAGGAATATTTTCACGACGAACATGAGGTAATATTGGAGTTTTATCATTATTGAGAGATTTTGAATAAAATGATTCGATCATGTGAAACGCACGAGTGGAGCTATCACAAAAGAGTGAGATGAGTAAATAAATATATTCGTTTCAAACGATGACGTAGTTACTATTGACTTCCGTGATTTAAGGGATATAAAGAAAATCTTACGTAATAAGATTTGGTTCTTCGGCGATCAGGATCTTCTTTGATTTAATGCGGCAATCTGTTTCGATTTCTTTGTCGGATATTTCACTATATCTCCATTCCCTTCTTTCCTTATTTCCATACCTCACATCTCTTATTCTTTCTTCCTTAATTCATACCTTAAAGCATTCGTCTTTATGCTCTATCCCATTCTAATCCTTGATATCCTCCTAACTTTCATATCTATCATTTTTTTTTTCATCTTCCACCAGAATAATCTATTTACTTCTACTATACTCTTGTGTTCATAGTGTTTCTAGTTCTCCCGTGTCTCTATATTGCTATTTGTATTGATATACACAGTTTGTAATTTCCGAGTAGTTATTGAGTTTTATATCTTCCCTTATACTTCGATGTCCCTGCTTCTGTCCTCTATAATCATTGTCATCCACAGTTAATGCTCTCTCCTAATTGCTGTGATTTTTACTTCAATTTTTATTTCGGAGCTTCATTCTTTTTCTTTTCCTCTTCTTCAACTATGCATCTCTTGTAATGGTCCAGAATTCACACATATAGATTTCGGAATGAACATTGTTAAGGTTTTGAGAAGGAAATGGTATTGGCACGATCTTGATTTGTCAAATTACCAGAATATCTGAAAAGATAGAACTATCAAGATGATATGTTCTTTATATGTTTGAAGATTGGATAGAATGTAAGAGCCGTGTAACATGGCACATGATGATGGTACTGTGAATCATTACATTCCATTAGAAACTTAACATAACTTACTGTAATATAATGAAGTTGATCAAGTTTCATTATATTATACTAATTCATGCATCAGTTCCTAACACTACTTCAAAACATTCATATTTTAAATTTGGAGGTTTCAGAATTTAGAAACTAACACAGTTTCTTTTATGATGTGATACAGATAGCGCGAGAAGATAGATGATTTCCGATAAGAATAGTTATAAAAATATCTTCAGAAACATTGAGGATATTTATAATGAAAGATATTATAATATCTTGGAACTTCTAATGCCGAAGGATGATGATGAAGAATAGTGTCAGCAAAGGTTTTAGAGTAAGGAGTAGGGTATGTACTAAGGATTTCAGCAGGCACTGAATCTTTTAAATTCTTTGAAGTCAAACTTATTCTTTGTGATTTGTCCACGGCTTACTTCATAGTTTCGCATAATCCGCTTTTCGGTACTAAATTTTCTATTGAGTGTTTCCAATACTCCGTTCTTTATCATCAACTTTTGGCTATTAAGACCATCTACAACATGCTGCTTCGTCAGTATTCTCAAAGTTAACGGATCTGGGTCATCGGTTATCAAACTGAGGTGGTTTCAGGAGAATTGTATTTTTAGATGGTTAAACGCTGATGATGGAATATAAAAGATTCTTCGGTAACGACAGCGAAAGAATAACGTGTATATATATCGAAACTAACCTTTCTGAGAAGTCGAGGTTAACTTGCTGGAGCTGTGACAAAATTGGCTAATTTGAAAAGGGATTGCAAAGTTATTTTGGGTAATAATAACACTAAAGAAATTAACACTGCTGCGTGTTAAACGTTGACTCAGTCTCCGAGAGTCTTACAGGAGCATAAGTCTTTTCTTCCGTAGATGAAACGCGGTTGGTTCATCCTCTCGATTGAGGGGTTTTCAAGAATCATGAAAGATTTGAACACGCATTGTAATTGTCGAGATACAAATGAGATTTAAGATGAAATCAAGTGGCAAGCTTGAAGAATTATTTAGTTTTATATGTTATAATCAATATTTTAATTTAATTCATTTTAATTGTCCAAAGTTAGCAGTCCAATAATCCGATGGTTCAATGATTCATATATAATTTAATATATAATATTCGAATTAAATAATACGTATCGTGACCCGTGTACCGGTCTCGGTGTCGATCACAACTCAAAGTATATATATTTTGGAATCAACTCCGACCCTGTATAGCCAACTCCCACCTTCACATATAGAGTGTCTACGGTTGTTCCGAAATATATATATATAGATGGGTCGATATGATAAGTCGAAACCTTGCATACGTGTCCCGTTATTTAAAGTGCGTAAAATAAATAAATGTATATCATGACCCATTATACAACGTGTTGTCTCAGAATTAATCCGACGTATTGTTGTACATGTGTCCCGACAGTATGTACAGTGCAGAAATTTAAAATTGCGAGAATGTAAATTGCAATAAATTAAATGTTAATCAGTTAGCTGGGAACAGTTAGCCGGAACAGTTAGCGTGTAATCCTATCACAATTTCAATTAATTAATTCATTTGTTTCTAACACTTTTTATTTTTGTCCAATGTTTTCCTCGTTATGCCACTTGTTGGATTCTGATAGGTTAAAATCCAAATATGAATATTGAATAGAGATGGTTATTCTGTGGTGAACAGATACGTATATCGGTAGTCGTAAGTAGGATAGTAAATGATCGTTGAATCAGATTCGAAGAATGTACAATGTAACTTATTAATGTGAATTCTAAATATTCCTCAGGTACTACCCACCCGTTAAAATATTTTCATCATTAACAGTTTGTACGAAAGAATTTTTAATTACAATTTTTATAAAAATATACTTGCATATATATTTTCTTCAGACGTAATTATGGATTTAATGAGTCAATAAGATATTAAACTCATTTGATTTATCGTTAATACTGAATTATATGATCTCTAAAACATTAGAGATTTCATAATCACCATGTCGAACGAAGATATATGAGGTAGAACGTTACGTAAAGCGAAGGTAATCGATGTAAAACGATATGTAGAACGAGAATTATACTTGAAGTACAGATGATGATATTGAGGCGTGTGATGTTGATATCCGAGGTACAGATCGTGATGTTGAGATTTACGACGTGATTGTGGTTGAGGTGTTAAGAGTATTGTCGGCGTTGATGATGGTGGTACGGTTATGCTGCTGGTGCTGCTGCTGGTGTTTGTAACCTCCGCACCAGATTTTCCAAAGCCATTACTCGAGCACGTAGTTCGTTAACTTCTTATATTATGTCGAGATGATTGACGATTGAAACGAGCGGGTGAGTAAGATTCAAATATAGGAGAATATATAATCGTGACGAGATATTCTAGAAATGAGAGGGTAAATGGTTTCTCGAACAGGTTCGCCGGTAAGTGCTTCCAGGTTCATCGCCAAGAGGGCAATTTGAGAAGGATCTTTGATGTGAAATGATTTTCGAATATAGGATGATATTCTACCTTCATAGAATATCTATAATACTAAAGATTTCGTAGCCTACAGAGGAACTTACGGCATATGACAAGCAAGTCTACAGATGCGCTAAGATATGAATTTTTGTCTATACACTATCGATGCACTAAATGCAGTAAGACGTGTCTAGACTAAAGAATGATAAGCAGACAATTCCCTAAGGATGATAAACAGATGGTTTCCGACTAGAAATGATAAGCAAAACTTTTGACAGGCAGACACGATCAAAGTCCAGACTTACTAATGTATCCTAACAACTACCAGTTAGACACACTAATGCAAGGTCTGGTTCGCTAAGACCAACGCTCTGATACCATTCTGTCAAACCCCGTCCAAGTCCCCCTGGACGAAATCATCAATATCTGGTTCCATTGCGATGATCGACGCCAAGTAATGCCCTTAACATGAGCTAATGCACAGCGGAAGACTTAATTTGTACCTGAGAATAAACATGCTTTAAAATGTCAACACAAAGTTGGTGAGATATATAGGTTTGATGCTAGTAGCGTTATAACAATGGACCACAAGATTTCATGTTTATACATAATACACTCCTCGTGTATGAAAAAGTCGTTGAGCACTTGGTAACCATACTTAACATTTAAATTACAGCAACATATTCTTAAATAAACCCTACACCGTACCAAGTGTAGTAACGAAACGAAGTACTGTGCAACCGTTTAAAACTGGTCGTCCAGCCCGGTTGGGGTTGTCAGGCCCGATAGATCTATCAACAGGATTCGCGTTTACGCTCCTCACGTAAATATTAGCTACCAAGTATAAAGAAATATGCCATGGTACAACTCAACGTAGATTTTATTTTTGATCACTTGTGTCCATAACGTAAATCATTTATAAAAACAGCGCATGTATTCTCAGCCCAAAAATATTTAGAGTTTAAAAGGGATCTATATACTCACCATACTGTATTTTGTAGTAAAAATACATATAACACCATTGATCAATTATAAGGTTGGCCTTGGATTCACGAACCTATATCAGGTATATATATTAACACGTATAATTGTAACCGAACAAATTTATATATTATATCTGGAAATATATATTTTATTTTAATATTTATATAGTTTTATTTACATATGTTTTTAATTCGTTATATATAATTATTTATATAAATAAATAGTTATATGTAACATCATGGTATTTGTAATAAATATACTCTTATTTTAAAAAAATTTATTTGTTACATTGATATTGTTATTATGAAAGTAATAATAATAATGAAAGTAATAATAATATTATTGTTAATAATAATAATCTTAAATGATAATTTTAATAATAATAATAATAATAATACTAGTAAAAATTAATAATAACTATGTTAATAATAATTTCACTAAAAATATGATAGTTTTAACAATCATGATAATAATAATATTTATATTGTTAATAATGATAATCTTAATAATGATAATAATAATTAATAATAATAAATAGAATAGGTTACCTTAAAAGAATTTGGCCAAAAAAATAAAAAGCCACAAGAGGGACTCGAACCCTAGACCTTCCGCTACCCCGACACTCCTCTTAACCAGCTGGGCTATTGCCCAATTTCTCAAATAAACGCATGTCCAATTTTATTTAACACATACTTTATGTTTCCCCTATTTCTCCTTCATCTTCTTCAATGATTAATTCGAACAGGGAGATCAAAACTCAATTTAACGGATTTATAGACTAACTTAAGACTTATAAACAATAATACAATCATAAAGTGTGATCTTGGAAAAAAAAAAAAAAAAAAAAACAAAAAAAAACAGAAACAGCTTGGTTGCTGCTATCGCAAGTTTTAAAAAAAAAAACAAAATTTGATTTTTGATTTTTAAACGTTTTTAGATAAAGCTTTTAACACAAATTGTGTTCCAAATCGTTCCTAAAAACTTTATAAGTTTCCAATTTAACCTGAAACATAACTGAAGGTTCGAATTTGATTAAAGAACGAAGGTTAACTTTTTAAATCCAAAACTTTGTCTTAAGAATTAGAAGTTAATAGAAGGAATTGGAAGCTAGGAATTTGCAGATAGTTTAAACGTTTTATTCCTAACACATCTACATTAATACATTTTACAAATTCATTCAAAGTCGAGGTTTTTGTATAATGAGTGAAGAACAGGGGTATCGATGAGGCTGTGTCCCCTTTATTTTCTGTTTTTAATCTTTGAAAAGCAGTGATATAATATATAGTGTGGAGAAAGTGAGATAATTGAATTACAGTGTGGATTGAATCGATCATATACAGGATTATATTGACAGGATATTCGGTTCAGTGAATTACAAAACAGAAAATTACAATTTTTAGATAAGAACATGTAACTATATTTGGATTGTTTTTGATGACAGATGTCGACTGAAATTTTTCAGTACAAATTACCAACAGTAAACCAAATTATGCACAGTTTGATGATGTTTACTTGAAACTGTTTTCCTTCTTTTGATATATAAAATGGTATATAAAAATAAATAGATAGATTAGAATGAATCAATAATGGTAAATAAATAAAATTTATAAAAGGTTAATTCGTTTGTTAACATATTTTGTTTATTTTCTGAATTGAATTTGATCCAATCAAAGACAGGATTAAAGATTGATAGGAATTGGAAACTGATTTCGATCTTATTCTGATTTTGTATCTAAAACATTAATACTAATAATTATTATATAAATGTAATGATAACAAAAATAGTACTTTTATTATTTAAAAAAAAATAACAATAATAATACAAATTACAAATATAATGGTAATTATTAATAATTTTGTAAATACTGATATATAATATTTTAACTTGTAATTATAAATTATTAATTAAGTAATATTTAATAATCATATTATGTAATAACTTTTACTGAATCTTTAATATTTATAATTTTTATACATAGAACGTATATTTTATATCTATATATATATATATATTCATTTTTAATTACACTTAATTATTTTGTATCTTATTTTACATATATAAATCTAATATTTAATTTATATTTTATAATTTCAAATTATTATATATATACATTTATATATCTACATATTTATTTACAACAATCGTTCGTGAATCGTCAGGCTTGGTCAAAAAGGTAACTGATTGTCCGAATATAGATTTCAACTTTCTAGACTCAACATTACAGGTTTTTGATTATCGTGTCGGAAACATATAGAGATTAGGGTTCAAATTTGGTCAGAAATTTCCGGGTCATTACAAAGTATATTAACAATGAACTACATATGTAAAAACAAGACTACTAACTTAATGATTTTGAAACGAGACATATATGTAACGATTATCGTTGTAACGACATTTAATGTATATATATCATATTAAGAGATATTCATACATCATAATATCATGATAATATAATAATTTAAAATCTCATTTGATATTATAAACATTGGGTTAACAACATTTAACAAGATCGTTAACCTAAAGGTTTCAAAACAACACTTACATGTAACGACTAACGATGACTTAACGACTCAGTTAAAATGTATATACATGTAGTGTTTTAATATGTATTCATACACTTTTTAAAGACTTCAAGACACTTATCAAAATACTTCTACTTAACAAAAATGCTTACAATTACATCCTCGTTCAGTTTCATCAACAATTCTACTCGTATGCACCCGTATTCGTACTCGTACAATACACAGCTTTTAGATGTATGTACTATTGGTATATACACTCCAATGATCAGCTCTTAGCAGCCCATGTGAGTCACCTAACACATGTGGGAACCATCATTTGGCAACTAGCATGAAATATCTCATAAAATTACAAAAATATGAGTAATCATTCATGACTTATTTACATGAAAACAAAATTACATATCGTTTATATCTAATCCATACACCAATGACCAAAAACACCTACAAACACTTTCATTCTTCAATTTTATTCATCTAATTAATCTCTCTCAAGTTCTATCTTGAAGTTCTAAGTGTTCTTCATAAATACTACAAGTTCTAGTTTCATAAAATCAAGAATACTTCCAAGTTTGCTAGTTTACTTCCAATCTTGTAGAGTGATCATCCAACCTCAAGAAATATTTCTTATTTATAGTAAGATATCTTTCTAATACAAGGTAATACTCATATTCAAACTTTGATTCAATTTATATAACTATAACAATCTTATTTCGAGTGGAAATCTTACTTGAACTTGTTTTCGTGTCATGATTCTACTTCAAGAACTTTCAAGCCATCCAAGATCCTTTGAAGCTAGATCCATTTGTCTCTTTTCCAGTAGATTTATCCACAAAACTTGAGATAGTAATAATGCTCATAACATCATTCGATTCATACATATAAAGCTATCTTATTCGAAGGTTTAAACTTGAAATCACTAGAACATAGTTTAGTTAATTCTAAACTTGTTCGCAAACAAAAGTTAATCCTTCTAACTTGACTTTTAAAATCAACTAAACACATGTTCTATATCTATTTGATAAGGTAACTTAATTATTTAAAACCTGGAAACACGAAAAACACCGTAAAACTGGACATACACCGTCGTAGTAACACCGCGAGCTGTTTTGGGTTTGATAATTAAAAACTATGATAAAATTTGATTTAAAAGTTGTTCTTCTCGGAAAATGATTTTTCTTATGAACATGAAACTATATCCAAAAATCATGGTTAAACTCAAAGTGGAAGTATGTTTTTCAAAATGGTCATCAAGACGTCGTTCTTTCGACTGAAATGACTACCTCTTACAAAAATGACTTGTAACTTATATTTCCGACTATAAACCTATACTTTTTGTATTTATATTCATAAAATAGAGTTCAATATGAAACCATAGCAATTTTATTCACTCAAAACGGATTTAAAATGAAGAAGTTATGGGTAAAAGAAGATTGGATATTTAAAATGAAGAAGTTATGAGATATTTCATGCTAGTTGCCAAATAATGGTTCCCACATGTGTTAGGTGACTCACAAGGGCTGCTAAGAGCTGATAATTGGAGTGTATATACCAATAGTACATACATTTAAAAGTTGTGTATTGTACGAGTACGAATACGGGTGCATACGAGTAGAATTGTTGATGAAACTGAACGAGGATGTAATTGTAAGCATTTTTGTTAAGTAGAAGTATTTTGATAAGTGTCTTGAAGTCTTTCAAAAGTGTATGAACACATATTAAAACACTACATGTATATACATTTTAACTGAGTCGTTAAGTCATCCTTAGTCGTTACATGTAAATGTTGTTTTGAAACCTTTAGGTTAACGATCTTGTTAAATGTTGTTAACCTATTGTTTATTATATCTAAAGAGATGTTAAATTATTACATTATCATGATATTATGATATATTAATATATCTTAGTATGATATATATACAGTTAAATGTTGTTACAACGATAATCGTTACATATATGTCTCGTTTCGAAATCATTAAGTTAGTAGTCTTATTTTTACATATGTAGTTTATTGTTAATACACTTAATGACATGTTTAATTATCATTTATCATGATTAAACATAGTGTATAAATATCTTAATATGATTCATATGTATTTAGTAAGACGTTGTTATAACGATAATCGTTATATATATCGTTTCGAGTTTCTTAATTCAATAAACTCAATTTTATGTATATAACTCATGGTTAAAATACCTAATGAGATACTTACTCATCATAATATCATGTTAACTATATATATAATCATATATATGTCATCATATAGTTTTTACAAGTTTTAACGTTCGTGAATCACCGGTCAACTTGGGTGGTCAATTGTCTATATGAAACCTATTTCAATTAATCAAGTATTAACAAGTTTGATTACTTAACATGTTGGAAACACTTAATCATGTAAATAACAATTTCATTTAATATATATAAACATGTAAAAGTTCGGGTCACTACATCATGAACCTATATCATTTGTATATTTATTAATACACATAATCGTAATCGAACAACTTTATTTATTATATCTTAATTTATATATTATATATTTAATTTATGTATATATTCAAAAATGATTAATATCTATATAGTTATATTAATATATATATATATCTGATTTGTAATATATTAAAAATACTTAATTTGTTATTTATGAATATTTACATAAAATTATTAATATGATTAGTACATACTTATAACCTTAATAATACCTTTAAAACTTTTATTTTCATAATAATTTTAATGTTAATAATATTGATAATACTAATAATAATAATACTGATAGCTTTAGTGATAATAACATAATGTTTGTTATCAATGATTAAAATTTTTATTAATAGCAATACTAATAGTGGTAATTATATTAATAATAAAAATGTTAATATTTATAATGATACTTATGTTTGTAATATAAATAAAAATTCTAATAATTATGAAATGGTATTAATACTAATAAAAATAATAATAAAGTTAATATTCATAATCATAGTGGTAAGGGTAATATCTATAATGATAATAATAGTGATTCTAAGGTTTTAATAAAAATACTCTTATTGATTTTGATATAAATAATAATAATAACAATAACAATGTTAATGAATATGTAATAATAATAATCTTAATCATAACCATGATAATAATAATAATAATAATAATACTTATTCTATTAAAATAACTAAGTTCATAATACTCATAATAATAATACTAATAATAATAATAATAATAATAATAATAATAATAATAATAATAATAATAATAATAATAACATTAATAATAGTAACAATAATAATTTATAACAATAACAACAACAACAACAATAATAATAATAATAATAATAATAATAATAATAATAATAATAATAATAATAATAATAATAATAATAATAAAAATGACAAGTAAACTACCTTAAAAATTGGACCAAAAAGGAATATTGTGACCCTGCCAGGGTTCGAACCCAAGACCTCTCGCTCAACCCACAACACTTCATACCATTACTCTATCTGCTTTCTTTCTGTTTTAATCTTAACCTTATTTCTATTTATCCCGTTTATTTTTATTTCGGCCCAACATTCAAGCAATCCAAATAGAAGGTGATTTAACTCGGTCCAACAGTTTAAAATAAGCCCAAGAGAGGAAACACCCATGGCCCGTCATGATAAATGGATCATGAACCCATATATTGATTTAATAAGCCCGATATAAAAAAAAAATTCTGTTGCTCGATTAGGATAAATCACGGCCGCCAAGTTCTTCATCCTTCATCGTTTCCCTTTTTTTTTTCACCGTCGCTGTAGCAGTAACAGTATCGCAATTATATCATCATACATTACTTTCTTCATCATTCGATATAATTATCAATAATAGCAATCGTAACCATCATCATAAGATTATCATCATCAACACCACATCTCATCATCATCATTCCTCATCATCATCATAATCATTATCGAGTATCACGGTTACTGTTAACCTCATCATCATGCATAATCTTCATCTTCAACACCCATCATCATCTTTTTCGTGTGTTAATACAGAAACAGCAGCATCCGAAGAAAAAAAAGGGTTTTGCTAAGTTAAATCGAATAATTAGTGACAGAAAACTATCTGGAAGCAGCGGCAATTAAACAGAAATACACAGGAGTAGCTACAGTAGATTGCAGGCGAGTTTCAAAGGGGTGTTCTCAGATTTAGTTGCAACAGAAGACCATGCTTTATTAGTTTTCATATGTAGCTGGGTCTTCTTTTTGGATCGACTGGAACAGAAGCACGTAGAAATAGATGCAGTTAGCAACTTCTGAGGTTTTAAATGGCTTTTATATTGATCAATAATGGTGTGAAGGTGGTTTACGGTGGTTGTAATGACCCGGAATTTTCCGACCAAATTATACTTATGAGATTAATATTTACATAAATTAAACCATACCAACATGATAAGAAATCCAAATTGTTGAGACTTGTGTTTTTGAAAAGAGTTTTACACAACGTTTGACCGTCCAATATGACCGATGATATCACGAACTATATAACATACGATAATTATATGTTTGTGTATATATATGTATTTATATATATTTAACATGATTTAAGGATGGTTTAACATCTCATTGTGTACTAATGACAATGAGTTATAAGTATATTTTGAAACTACTAACTTAAGTTTTCAAAACGATGACTATACGTAACATTCTTTGATATATATACTTATAATCTATAATGCTTATACATGTATCGTATATATAATGTATTTAATCACTTTTTAAGGACTTAAATACATAAAACAATATAAGTATATTCACAAAAGATAGCTATATTTGAATTCTCGTTCCGTTTCCTCAAGATTTCTATACGTATATCTAGGGTATATGTACCCGTATCATACCCAGCTTCTATATGTATTTACTATTGGTATATACACATAAAATCAACATCCTAATCAACATTATTACTGCCCTAGATATGAGGTAACTAGGATTTGTCAAGTAGTATGAATTATTAGTAAGAAAACAAAATTAGGAATCCTTTTCTTTCTTTATAAACTAAAAACGTTTTTATAAATGAACACCATTTCTTCACTCCATTTTCTCATATCTACACCCTCATTTATCTCTCAAAATACTCCTAACTTCATACTTGATCATCTCCAAGCATTTTCCCCATCATTTAGCTTCAATTACAAGCCTTAAACACCATAAGAAAACTCTTTCAAGAACATATCAAAATAACCACCCATTTGAAGAAGTTTACTTCCAACCTTTTGATCTAACTCCACCACTCTTTGATTCCAAGATTATTTTTTATATTTTGCAGTAACTTTTTCCAAGTAACTTGAGGTAGTAACCTTGTTCATAATCTTATTCAATTCATATTCATATAGCTATCTTATTTTGTGGTATAAAATTTTAACAACAAGAACATGGTTTGAATGATTTCAAACTTGTTCGCAAACTAAATAGATCCTTCTAACTTGACTTTTAAAACACTTCAAGACCTGTAATATATCATAATGATATGCTAACCTAACAAAATATAACTTGGTTTTACAAAGAACATCTTAAAAACTGAATCTACGTCGTCAGAGTGCAACCGGGGGCTGTTTTGGGTTGGATAATTAAAAACCATCTTGAACTTTGAATTGGAAGTTCATGTTCTGGAAAAATGATATTTCTTATGAATATGTTAACACATAAAAATTTCATGGTTTAACTCAAAGTGTAAGTATTTTTAGAAAAATGATCATTAAATGTTGTTTTTATGATGGAAAATGATCACTTTCATAAGTTTCACCAAAGTTTGACCTATGACCTATGATTTCGAATATAAACTAAGGTATTTTCAGTTCATATTCTTAAAATTTGATTCGATCCAAGGAAGTGGCAAGTTGAACCAACAAAAACGGAGTTGTAATGAAGAAATTACGACTAAAACAAGATTGGGTATCCGAAGCTAGTTTAGCTACGAAAATATTTGGAGAAAAAGTAAATTAATCATATCTTTTCTAATTAATATGATATTTTATATATAATTACTTTTGATTTGATTTTATATATTTCAGGACCACCCGTAAACAACACGAGAAGATTAATCATAAGACCTCATGATTGTACGCAACACGTCATTTGACAACACGGTACTTTATGTACGCAACATGTCATTTGACAACATGGTACCATGGGTCGAGATTAATTCTGATCAATATGAATACGATGGGGTCTTTATTTATTTTATTTAAGCAACTAATTGTGGACCACTAACATCGGACTGCTAACTACGGACTAAGAAAATATTAAAAGTATTAAAAGTATATATATATGTAACGATTACTTAAAAAGAAAATATGTTGATATATTATATATATGGTTAGGTTCGTGATATCTATCGGAGACCAAGTCGAATTAAATACCTTCAAGGCAAAAGTGAGTTTCATTTGCTCCCTTTTTAATTGCTTTTGCAATATATATTTTTGGGCTGAGAATACATGCGCTGCTTTTATAAATGTTTACAAAATAGACACGAGTACTTAAAAATATATTCTACGTTGAGTTGTACCACTGGCATATTTCCCTGTAGCTTGGTAACTACTATTTACATGGGTATTGTAAACGCGAATCCTGTTGATAGATCTATCGGGCCTGACAACCCCAACCGGACTGGACGACCAGTATTCAACGGTTGCACAGTACTTCGTTTTGGTGACTACACTTGGTACGGTGTAGTGAGATTTCATAATAAAGGGAATATGCGACGTTGATTAAATGTTAAGTATGGTTACCAAGTGCTCAACCACTTAGAATGCTTTACATACACTTGCGAGTGTATTATGTTTATGATTATGAAATCTTGTGATCTATTAACATATTGAAATGATTGTTATGATAAACCTATGAACTCACCAACCTTTTGGTTGACACTTTAAAGCATGTTTATTCTCAGGTACGAATTAAGTCTTCCGCTGTGCATTTGCTCAATATAAGGACATTACTTGGAGCCGATCATCGTAATGGGACCAAATGTTGATGACTTCGTCCAGGTGGATTAGGACGGGTCCTTTCAGTGGTAACATAAATAGGAGAGAGATAGAGAGAGTAAGTGATATAGAGAGAGATTTAGAGAGTGAAGAGGTGGTTTTTTGTGTGATTTCATTGAACAAGAAATATAGAGAAAGAGAGGGGTGGCTAGGGTGTCTCACGGTGATGGTGGCCGGCGGTGATGAAATTGGTAAGTCAAAGGTGTTGATCACAACTAGAATAGATGAAAGCAAAGACTCTTGGCTTTTTGGGTTAATAAACGTACAGAAACATAAACATGTTGTGTAGTTATGTATGTATATAATATAAATATATATATATATGCATTATTAATTCAAAAGTTAATCATTTTAAGATACAGAAAGTGATTGGGTTTGGTGGCTTTTGATCAAGATTGAAACAGTTTCGATATATTTTAAATGGTGGGTGTAAGATAGCAAAAAGTCTTTAATGTTTGTTGTCCCACTCCATAATCATAATCATCAAAAATTCGCTTGTCTCCTTTTATGATTCAAGTTGCATACTAAGTGATAATGACACTCAATTAACAGTATTAGTTAACTAAATTTGTATTCCAAAGTGGTTATATTTGTAGGTTGAACAATAATAGGAAAGAAAACGAATGGTTGCAGTTTGGCTAGTAGAACATAAACGTTAACAGCTATAAAGTTGGTGGTTGTGGTGTTTGATCGAAAAAGAAAACAGACTAATAAAATGAACTGGGTTTATGGTAGAAGGAGAGTGGTGATAATTAATCTCTTGTATATGTTTATATATATATATTCACTTACATATGAATGATAATGATTTGTTGTAGGAGTCAAAAGGAACCACAGTATTCGATCATATACTGTGAGGCTTGTGATAATTTAACAAGGACATATAACAAAATATTAGTATAGTAATATATGTATATATGTGAAGTGTTAAAAAAAATTTCGTGCAACACAGTATAGCCATCTCACAAATTGAATCACTCTACCGACAACAATTCACAGAATAGTATATCGTGCTCCATTGAAAATTAGTGGCGGATAAAAGTACTCAGAAAAATCTCATATTTTAAAATTAAATAGCTTTATTTATTTTGATCATTATGGTATAAAATTCAGTCATTAACTATTAAATAAAAATTACATTAATTATTCACTCCCAACCCCAAGTAAAATATGATAAATGTAAAAATTAACAATTAGCTCCTAAATATACTTTTAATAAGCCTATAATTTATATCACTCATTTTCGGATCACCGATTATTTTAAAATTATATAAGTTTGAATTTAACTTGCTTAATATCAATCGGAACATCAAACGAGTATTACAATCATTTAATAATTATTTTTAATATACTTTATTTATATATAGAGATATATTTTAAATCATAATTATTATTATATCCTATTTTTATTTTATTAATTTTTAATAACAATAACATATAATACATCAAATTATATTTTGAATTATTATTTATATATACATACACACGTATCTATTTACAATTAATTGTTCATGAATCGTCGAGAGCAGTCGAAGGTAAATTGAATATATGAACATCGTTTCAAAATTTTCTAGACTCAACATTACATACTTTACTTATCGTATCGAAATCATATAAAGATTAAGTTTAAATTTAGTCAGAAATTCCCGGGTCGTCACAAATGGTGAGCCAAAATTCGTCTGGGTTACTTCAACAACCCGAGATCCCACAATGGAAATGGGAAGGGATGACAATGGATTTCATCCCGAAGCTACTGAAAACAGTAGGCAGTTATGACACTATCTGGGTTATCGTTGACCGCCTCACCAAATCTGCTCACTTTCTAGCCATGAAAGAAACCGATACAATAGACAAACTTACACGACGATACATAAAGGAAATTCTATCCTGTCACTTCGGTGATTCAAATTCTATCTTAAGGACTAGCCAGGAATCTTATTTGATACTCATTCTTACGCGACTCTAAATCCTAACTTATTCCGAGAGATTCCTTAATCAATGATAATCACACCATCACCCTTCTTACTTCGATATTAGCCATACCAGTTCAAAATTTCTAAAATCAACGGGTAGTTAATTCCCATCCTCATACTCTCCCATTCATATCTCACTTATAAGCAACAACTTCACACTTAAGCATTTTTGGTCAAAGGACTCATGCCCTACTAATAGTCATCAACCACATTTAAATTCAACAGTTTTCATTACCTCGTGACATTGATGCTCAAATGTCACCCGAAATTTTCAAAAATCTTTTACTCAATCTTTTTTCAACTTGTAACCTCCGAAATATGAAAATTTTGTTTGCCAAAATTTTACTCACACTATTTTACCGTGCGATCCTCTCAAAGTTTTATAAAATTAGATTTATTTGCCATTCGAGCAAATTTTTGAAATCGTATATGTTACATAAAATAAAGTAAATGATTACTTATTTTTTACTAGTACATGTGAAATTTTACTTTCGCTTTTACAAATCAATTCTTTTATTCGAAAGATATGTTACTTAGAACAGTACATGTTATACATAACTCCAGTTTACTAAGAACTTCGTTTCTTTTCTTACATTGTCACCTTAAACGATTTCTGTAAAATTTTTGTTGCTTGTTATATAAAAAATTTTCGTTGCTTATTCGTATCCAAGTCATCGTGAAGACTTTACAACCGTCGAAATCGAGAGATTCATGTGTGTGTATGTGATGAAGGCACTTACTACCACGTCATGCAGAGCCTTCGGGCATCCACTAACACTTAAACCATTCAAAATTTTTGCGTCATCCCAAGGATACTATTTGCCACACCTGTTAGAACGATACTCTTTATTACATAACTCTAAGTCCTGACATATTCCAAGGGATTCTCATCTAGCGATATTAACACCATTAGTATTCCGACTCTAGTATTAGTCATAACCTGTTTGGCATTTTGCAAAGTTAAGAAGCGATTAACTTCTCATCCTCATGCTCTATCCTTCATACCTCACTTTTTAGCAACGGCTTCGCACGTGAACATTTTTGGCCCAAAGACTTGTGTCCTGATAATTATCAAAACTACATTTAATTCATTAGTTTTCATTACCTAGTAACATGTCACCCGATGATTCAAAAATTTTTAACTGGAACTTTTTCAACTCGTAACCTCTGAAATACGAAAAAAACTATGTTTATCAAAATTTTTGAACATTGCTTATTTGTGCGGTCCTCATGAGATTTATGGACAAATGAAAGTAATAAAGTTTTTCTGTCACTTATGCAATTTATAAAATCATATATGTATAAATTTACCCTTACTTATTTTGGGTTAGTACATACTAAGTTATACCTTCGAGATATTCAAAAGTCGCTCCTTTATTGAGTTGGTTAACTTAAGTCAAATAGTTTTGTGTAAAATGGTACACGTTGTACATACTTCTAAATTTACTAGAAACTTCGTTCCGTTCATGTTGTCACATCAAACGCTTAAAGGTTTTTCAAAACTTCTTTGGTTGATTTTATTAAAGGTTTTCGTATTAGTCTACACCATGTATGGATCACACTTCTTCTCGTCCTCCGTTTAGAGATAAAGCTTACCATTAAGATCTTTGTTAAAAACTCTTGAGCCACTTTGGATGGCGGTTTTATAAAGTTTGTTAGGAAGTCGTTGCGCTCATAAAATTGTTCTTTTTAAGGTTAGACTTGGCAAAAATGCGGGACGATAAATTAGTTTCTGAGGCACCCTCAGTGGTCACCCTGTTGTAGGAAAGGCACTGGGTGGACTTCTACTCTCAATATTTCATGACTAAACGCAACACCCTCGTAAACATCATCTCCATGAATCAGTATGTTGAGATACAGGAATCATTTTTGAGATTCTTTTCACTTAGGGTAAACCATTCTTTATGACCAAGGGATCACATATCTTCTCATCCGCGCATCCCCTTAAGTATAAAGATAAATTCAGAACAAACCGCTCGAAGAGTTCACCCTGGTTCAAAGATCACACCTTACGTGCGATTTTCTTTCGAAAATGTAATGTAAAATACTTTAGGAATCTATGAATCTTGTTATCCTCTTGGAAAGTGGCTGCTTAAAACATCTACGACACTGATGTGGTTACTCTACATATTCCTTCCTTCGTTGGTTACAACTATATATTGTTCTAGTTAATGTTAACCCTAACTTCAACATGTAACTGAAAGGATAAAGTTACATTATGGAACTGTGCTTTCATTCCATCTAAGGATAAGTTCATATGCAGTATGATAAACTGGGTGATATCCTTCATTGTTCGTTCAGACCGTCCTGAAGACACTATAAATAATTGTGGCTTGCATTGCATATAAGTTCGATTAGTCACTTTCAGCTAAAATTTCAATTCATTTAGTCAAATGAAATGTTCTTAAATATCGGGTTCTTTATGCCTATGGTCTTCTTCCAAAATTTAGGGGTTAGTAAAATCCGTGGCTAACACTATCCAGACATCAAATCACATGGTTGTGATCACCATGTTTTCAATTCTACCTGTCAGCTTATATTGTGACATAAGCGCTCAATGTTTTAGATGAGTTTGGTAACATTCATGATGCATTTCATGCATCCAGCTTACTGAAGATGCCTGTAAGGCTAAAAACATCATCTTTCCTTTTGTGGATATATATTCAGATGACATACTCATGTTAACCAGAAACGAAATCAATTTGTTGATCTCTTAGGACAAGAGACTTAATTAATGGCATATACCTATTCTTACTTTTATACGCTGAAGTACCTTTCAAGGTAAATAACTCACTTCTGAGTCCATGAGTCTCACGAAACTTGATATGCTCCTTCTTATTCAAATATGGTACCATTGTTGGTCACTCCACAAAATTTCGGGACGAAATTTCCTTTAACAGGTGGGTAATGTAACGACCCGGCTTTTTCGATTTGCTTTTGTGCTTTCACGAAACTGCGTATTTGTGCGTACTGAGCTAGTTTATGCTATGGGATCTTAATTCATGATTAATTACTTTCATTATTATCATACAATGTGCTATTAAGTGTGTAATCACTTAACTTGATCCCCGAAAGCTTTTACGATCGCTAGTGTTCACTTGACGTATGAAACTAGCTATGTACTATGTACACGCTTAACTTTGGTCATAATTGGAATATTATGACTACGAAACATTAATTGTTATTTTATAATAACAATTACTTGGGTTTTTGGATGCTTAATTACGCTTAGTAATTTACTAGAACACACTAGTTAGTCTTTTTGGACTTTCTACCTTGTTGGACTTAAGCCCACCCTACTCTAGTTAGTGGATTATTTAATTAGCCCAATTATTAATGACTAGTGACCCAATAATATGTAAGACAAATACCCATTTATTAGAGGGAACATACAAGCATTTTTGTTAACCATTATCCTTAATGTTGCATGGGATCCTAACATAAGCACCAACTTTAGACAACCATTAACCATAAAGCAAAAAGTTGTCCCCCTTTGTCCCCTCTAGAACCTACGGCCACCACCACCATGAGGCACCCTCACCTCCTATAAATACTAAGCCATTTTCTCACAATTCACACTTGCTCTCATTCACAATTTACACACACTTGTTCATTTATTTTCTCTCTAGTATTTCTCACTCAAAAATTGTAAGTTTCAAGTTTTATTCTTCTTATTTTCTTCTTCTTAAAGTCGACATCATCATCATCATATGAAGATCAAAGCTTTTTAGCTTTTGATCTTGTTACATCTTGTAGATTCAAACATGGATTTGAATCCTTCAAGAACATGGAAGATTCAAGCTTTCTAGCTTTGAATCTTCATTTATTTTGTAGATCTAAATCTTTTTAGCTTTTAATCTCTTTATTTTGTTGTAAAGATTCAAACTTGTGTTTGTAGTCTTCATGTAACTTGAAGATCTAGCTTCATGCTTCAAGGATCTTCAAGAACAATCAAGATTCAAGCTTTCTAGTTTTGAATCTTCATTACTTTTATTGGATCTAAGTTTTCTAACTTATGATCTCTTTTATTTTATTGAAAGATCAAAATTTGTGTTTGTGGTCTTCATGGAACTTGAAGATCTAAGCTTTATGCTTCAAGATCTTCAAGAACACCAAAGATTCAAGCTTTCTAGGTTTGTAATCTCATAACTTGTGTGAAAAGAATCCAAGCTCTCTAGTTTAGGGTTCCATTACTTTGTTTGATCAAATTTATGTTCATATTTTTTTGATTGAATGAAAGTTTGTAGCTTTTGTTGTAGATAGAACTTGTGTTTGTGTTAAGACTAAGAACATTATGTAACCTTGGTTCATCATCCTTCTAAAACTCTTAAGTGAGTTGTATTCTTACTTGGTCTTAACATTTTGTGTGATTATAGTTAAATCTTGGTCAAAGTGATGCTAACACATCATTGAGTTGTACACTTGAAGCTACAAGCATCAAGGATGAGAACCATGATGAGCATCAAGCACCAAGAATTCCACCGGAGCACTTGTTTACTGTTTTTCGGGGTCTTATCAGACTCTCTGGACTTCTGGAAAGTTGATTTTCAGATAGTTCGTATCAATTAGATGACTTTTCGTTTAAGACTCACCTAAATCCGATATACGGTTTAGGATTTATAGCCTTTTTAAAACCACTACACCTTTGTAATGTTGTGCTGAAAATTCTGACCTACTCGCACTTAAACCGTCACCACGGTCAAACAAAGACGAGTTAGGTTCTGAAAATTGGTCAGCGGTTAGAGGACTCACATACGGAGCCTTGGCCACTAACTACTCATCTTTTCGTTTTGTATAAAGGACGTAGCAGCTGATCGAATTCAGCCTTTTGTTTCGATCTCTATTCTTGTTAAACTTACTTAGCTTTTATGATGATGAATGATGATGATGATGACACTTAAACGTAATTTATGCACTTTTAAACTTATGGGGACAACATACTGACCTAGTGACCTTTGACTTAGGTTGACGACCTTTCGGACCGACTTACTACTTGCATACTTTTCGTATCGACTTTTACTGCTTATTCACTGTGAGTTATAGCATCCCTTTACTACTTTTTACTATTTTTGGGACTGAGAATACATGCGCTTTTTACTGTTTTACATACTAGACATGAGTACTTAAACTTTACATATGTGTGGGTAACATAACGGCATAAAGATTCCCCTTAGCTCGGTAACGTTTAATCATTGGTTTCCTAACCGTGAACGCGAATCTTAGATATGGATCCATAGGGTTTGACAACCCCACAAGGGCTAGTCGCGCTAGCAGACAACGGGTGTTTAATAATTCGAGGACAAACGCACTCGCCAAGTGCACTTTTAGGGGGTGATATACATACGTTAAGTATAGTTACCGGGTGCCCACGGTTAAGCATATACTGTTCATACTGTTTTGAATTACTGATTTAAACTGCTGGTTGAAGCACTGAAATCTCGTGGTCTACATTACATTACTGATTACAAATAAAATATAGCTCACCAACATTCGTGTTGACTTTTAAGCGTGTATTTCTCAGGTGCTTAGACGTTGTTGCTTCTGCTGTTAGACTTGATGTCTTGGTGTTTTAGACTTGTCGTTACAGACCTGTTGTGTAGACTTCCGCTGCATTTCTTAGAGATGTCTCAATCGTGAAACTTTTATTTTGCATTCGTAACTTACGTTATTTTCAAACAATGACTTTGTAACGACTTTTGGGTCACATACTTATGTTAATGCTTCTATTTATAGGAAGCACGTTATCTCTGTAAAACGCTATCTTTTTATGAATGCAAAACTGGTTTTTAAACAACATATAGTGTTTGACCTTGTAATGATCCTGTTATTGATGAACCGTACACGATGATTTTGTACGGGGCATCACACATCAATAACCACATAATAAATGCATGCTTAGGAATGCATTGCGAGAACCAAACCACGTGAAACCAAACCACCTATTGGGCTCGAGGCCAAATAGCCTCCCATATGCACGTAACAGAACCTACTCGATCGACATTATCAATACCTCTCCAAATCAGTTTATTATCCAAATCAGTAAGTTGAGTTGTATGCCTGCAATCGAAGGATATTTCTGGTTCCAGTAAATCATTATTTTATTTACTATTTTATTTTTTAGTAATTCCTTACACAATTTAAAATTCCTATTTTATTTTATTGAATTTCAATAATGATTTAAGAGTTTCTTATGGTTTTTAAAGTCTTTGTATATAGCGGTTACATTTTACTTTAAAAATGACGATTATCTAATTATGTCGTATTGTCCTTTGTTTGTGTAGTATTGTTTATGTTTTAGATTCGTTTCAAGGTAACTTTATTTTGTTCGTTGTTTGTTATGATAGATTTGGTTGTTTGTGTGTTTTGTCGATTGTGGTTGTTATAGTTTTCCCTCAAATCATATTTAGATAGCCTTGGTAGGTTTTTGTTGGTTTTAGCTTTATAAGTTCGATTTGAGTTGTGTTGTGATGTATCATTCTTGTTAGGTCCTTCACTTGTGATGAATAGTCCTTGTGTTAATTTAAAGTTATTTTTTTTCATGGAAAAATAAACAAATAAAATGTAGTCTACATAATGATGTTAAAGGTGTGCTTGACATAACCCATAGAATAATCCTAACATGGCTTGTTATTATTCGTCACGTAATGTACGTTTTTTTGTTCGCAGAGGAAACCTCCTTAGCGACAACTATACATGTCCTTATTAGCGAGTAAAACTCATGTGTGACGAACTCCCCGAGCGACGAGACCCATAACCGTGTGAATTGTGCACATTGGCGACCATCTAGTTAAGAGACCAATTAATTCAATTTTCGGCGTTACCAAGAATTGAACTTGAGTCTCGTGCTTTATTGAGAACTCGGTGGCCACTTGAGCTATGTCCAAGTGGTTACCATAATGTACGATGTCCACATAAACTACTAACCTCAATAGGTGTGCTTCTATTAACCTACAGAACTATAACCTGATTTGTTAAAACATTAACGGTTGCAAATATATTAAACGATTAATATGTGTGCTTTAGTCACCGATGACTTTTAAACGCTCCGTAACATCTTTAAATTTTATCATTTGAGTCTATTAATTAGAAAGCATGATTTTTATTAGAAAAAAATTATCCTAATGTAAAGAGAAAACGGTGCAAGATCACACACAACAAAAACTATAGCAACTATGTAATAGACTAATAGTAAAAAAAAATTAGAATAGAACCCCGACATCTTTGACTGTAGGGCTCCTCGAATACCACTAGACTATAATCTCTTAGGTAAAAAGTCTCTCTGGATAGTTTTAATAAATTCTTTCCCGTTCATAAAAACTGAGGAAGTTACTCTGGCATTACTGCTACTTAGAACACAAAGGAGGTGGTGTATGATGCAAAGTGATCAAAACGATAGAGCATATGTAAAAGATGGATACATCCGGCACCACTGACCGTATACATATGCCAAACTTATAGTACCAATTTTTATAATCGTGTTTATATCACTGAAAAATGGATGGTGCTTGGAGCAACCAATTTATCTATACCAATATATAAAACTCGTGCAATATGCTGATAAATCATATTCGGATTAAAACTGCCACATGTCAAAGTACATCCTTAATTATGCCAAGTGTAAACATCATATTTTTCTCTATAATAAACTTACCATATTTTTCTTCACACCATATTTTTCTCTAGAATAAACTCATAAATTTTAAAAAAATAAATTTACCATATTTTTCATTAAAATACACATCTTTAAAACATACAAAATGAAAACTTACCAATGGGTTATCATATATATATATATATATATATATATATATATATATATATATATATATATATATATATATATATATATATAGGGGCAGGATCAATGGAGAAGTAACCAATCGGGGGGAAGCGGGGGAAGCAAAAAAAAAAAAGTTTTTTTTTTTGGATTTTTTTTTCCCGGCATCAAAATCACACGAAAATATGAACATTTAGAAAAGACACTTCGTGATGAATGTTATTATTTAGGCGGAAAAATGATCGACAAAAATAACATTCAAGATAATATTGTTCGTGAAGAATATGAACGTTTTTCTTCTTCATGTTTTGTGAAGTAAAATTTAGCCCGATTTAGAGTTTAGGGTTTAGGGTATGGTGTTTTGGGTTTATTCCATAAAACCAAAACACCAAACCCTAAACCCTAAACCCTAAACCGTTCGTGTTAAAAACTCAATCTAAATCCTAAATCTAAACCCTAAATCTAAACTCTAAACCCTAAATTTCTAAACCCTAATATCTAAACCCTAATATGTAAAACCTAATATCTATACCCCATTAGCTAAAACCTCAACATACGCTCAAAAAACACGATAATTGTTATATATTACTTCTTCGAGCATTTTCCCGTCAAAATAAAAACATTTATCACAAAATGTCTTTATTAAATGTTCATATTTTCATCTCATCTATAATGTTCGTGAACAAAGTTTTTTCAAAAAACGAAAAAAAAAAGTTTTTGCTTCCCCCCGCTTCCCCCCGATTGGTTACTTCCCTCTTGATTCTGCCACTATATATATATATATATATATATATATATATATATATATATATATATATATATATATATATATATATATATAATATATATATATATATATATATATATAGGGGCATGATCAATGGGGAAGTAACCAATCGGGGGAAGCGGGGGGAAGCAAATTTTTTTTTCTTCGTTTGTTTGGAATTTTTTTTCCGGCATCAAGATCACACGAAAATATGAACATTTAGAAGAGACACTTCGTGATGAATGTTATTATTTAGGCGGAAAAACGATCGACAAAAATAACATTCAAGATAATATTGTTCGTGAAGAATATGAACGTTTTTTTTCCATGTTTTGTGAAGTAAAATTTAGCTCGATTTAGAGTTTAGGGTTTGGTGTTTTGTACACCAAACCCTAAACCCTAAACTCTAAACCGTTCGTGTTAAAAACTCAATCTAAATCCTAAATCTAAACCCTAAACCCTAAATTTCTAAACCCTAATATCTAAACCCTATAAACCCTAATATCTAAACCCTAATATCTAAACCCCAATAGTTAAAACCTCAACATACGCTCGAAAAACACGATAATTGTTATATATTACTTCTTCGAGCGTTTTCCCACCAAACTAAAAACATTTATCACAAAGTGTCTCTACTAAATGTTCATATTTTCATCCAATCTATAATGTTCGTGAACAAAGTTTTTTCAAAAAACTAAAAAAAAAAGTTCTTGTTTCCCCCCGCTTTCCCCCGATTGGTTACTTCCCTCTTGATCCTACATATATGTATGTACACACACACACACACACACACACACACACACACACATATATATATATATATATATATATATATATATATATATATATATATATATATATATATATATATATATATACACACACATACATACATATATGTCTACGTCGTAACAGTCAGTTTCAGAGTAAACAGTTCTTGCCCATCCGACAGACTCATAAACTTAGTATCTTTATCTACAACGATCTTCACCATAATATATACTTATGCATTTATGCTATTGTTATACATTCAACCATTGCGAAAACGTATATTTGCAACTTCCATCTAACGGACGGGCTCATAAAATTGATAACATAATTCGCTTTCTTAATTCAACCATTGCGAAACATATACTTACGAAAACGTATATTTACAGCTTCCATAATTCACTTTCCTAATTCGGTTTCACAAACCTAACCGATACCGACACCTAGTCTCAAAACCAAGAACCGAAAAAGAACCCCTGTCAGCACAATCTTCGGTGCTAGTACCGATTCGATTTTGGTTTTTCGGAATTTTAACTCATCCTTGCCCAAAATAACGTATGCGTACTAGCAATTAGCGAAGGGCATACATGAATTTCTGTTTGTTGGTTTACCTAGATGTGACATAAGTTGTCTAGAAACAGGACTTCAGCTTATCTAACCCCAACATTCAGAATTTATTTTGTTATAACACAAGTCTTAACAATTTTTTATTTTTTTTTAACATCATCCAGGGACAAGTCTAACAAATTTCCTCCCCAGAGAGAGTTGAATGCACAATGTCAAGAAGAAACCGGGGAACATTCTTTAAAATTTAAATCAAGTTTTAGGTCTCCAACATTAATTTCATGATGAGTCTCAAACATAGAAAAGATCTTGTGTCCAAATGCCATAACAAATAAGAAAAGCATAATAAAATCATAGTAATCTAGTACAGAATACATGTCGAAGGAAACCAAATGAAGACCGTCTACAACTTGTGAATAAGAAGACTCCCATTTCATAAGCGGCTGATAACAGCTTCAACTTCAGCCGGTGTATACAAGTGATAAGTAGGAGCAACCTTCGCAATATCGACATTGTTTGGAGTTACCTGAACTCAAAACAATTTTTTTAAGACGTAAAATCTTACTTGTTAACAAAGCACCTTCCAATTGCATATAAATAAAAAAATGTAAGTCAATAGTCAAGATTAAATTCAGCTTATTACATGCAACTATGCGAGGAGCTTTTATACATAGAAGGTTACACGTCATAAAAAGGATTATAGAAATTAGGTATTTACTAAAGGTTAAAAACAAGGCTATAATTTGATATTTTGATTAGGCATGACAAATGAGACTTGATAGAACAATTCATCGGTTCGAGTATTTTTATTTCAGTTTAACCAAATTCAACAAATAATATATTAATTTGTTAGTAATATATATAGACAAAAACCAAATTTAAAATCGATTTATTACGATTATATAATGGTTAACTTATGATTTTTTGATTTATTCGGTCTAACCAAATTCGGCTTTTGGTTCATTTTCGGTTTTGAAATTAAATTCGGTTCCATTTTTCGGTTTTTCTTCCAAAAATTTATCGGAACTGAACCAAGTGAACCGAATAAACTAAAGAAACTGAACTGATGAACACCCCTATTAATTGCTAGAGGACTCAACTTATGGAAATTACAATACTGACCTTTTCTTCCATGACTTGTTTCAGGATCGAAAGAGCAATTGTTTCAGCTTCTTTTAGTGTCAAGTCCTGCAAATACACATATGATAAAAATCACACAATCAGTATTCAGTAATCAAGTATCTCAGTCAATGAAAGTCAAAATGCTTTTAGAAAAATGATTATATTCATCACCTTGTTATATTGCTCCTGCAGAGAGCTGTCAGCACCTTCAGAACCTGAGCCTATAGCTTTTCCATTGCATTGCCAAAATGTTCCAGAAGGATCCGTATAGTATCTACATATAACACACACCTTTAAACTAACTTTGTCTGCAACATAAATAGGTAAGATATATATTCCACATAGAGTATATTAGTTTGCATTATAAAGTGGAAAAGAAGTTAAACATATATTATGAAGTGTAACACTGAACTTGTTTCTTCCTTTGTTGTAAACAATGAATGAATTCTATCATGGTTGAAAAAATGGTAACTCGGGGAGTACTCTGATGTTGACCAAATTTGACTATGACTGATTTTGACTGAAAACTTGTATGCTATAGACAGATAAATGGCAATAGCGGTACATTAAGAAATGACCCAGATAAATTATTGGTACTTACAGGCTGGGACCATTTTCATCGTGGCCTGCAATAAGCAGAGATACCCCAAAAGGCCGAGACTGCAAAAAAAAAAAAAAAAACAATAAAAAAATGAACATGTTAGTTAATGTCTTGATGACTGTTAAAAAAAAGGGAAAATAATAATTCAGATCCTTAAATAAAAATAAAAAGTAGTAATAAATGGAATTGCTAACCATGGATTCTTCTTCTCCTTCACCAAATCGCAGTGCCAGATCACAAAGGGCTTGAGTAGTTGACTCGACAGTCATCGGTTCACCGTACGAAAACCTATGATTCTAAAATGAAAAAAAAAAAAAAAAAAAAACTAAAATCAGCATTAAATCGTAACAAATCGGTTTATAATCAACTATAAACTAATGTTAATAATTGATGCTTAAGTTACCTGTGTTTCAACTCGTGCATGTTCAACAAGTGTACGAGCATCTGCAATTAATCCACTCATCGCACAACCAATATGCTCGTCAATTTCCATTATTTTCTCAACACTGCTAGGCTCCTGTTACCACAAGAACTATGTTGGACTTTTGAGATTTGCATAGCCACCAATTAGTATTTGATCGCTTAAAAGTTCATATGATTTACATTATATACTTTCTCACAGCTTATAAATACAATTTGGTTGAGACATGGGCATGTAATAGTTATATCAATCTATAACTATCTGTTCTAGAGAAACACTTAAATAACTAGTAGCTTCAATTTCAATTTATTAATATTTATTAAGATTGTCATCTTGCCGCATCACACCTTTTATAAAATAAAAACAAGACCATAGTCTTACTGCAAACATGAACTAATCCTTACAACCCTATCGGGCAATTTAAACTTTCTACCAACGGTGCCGCATATAGTTCTGAATCATATTAAGTTTGTACATGCACAACATTACACAACTTACTTATAAAACATCAAACCGAACACTCAACAGAAAACACATATAAACTTGTTGTTTTCCGGTCTCTAGAACACCAGAAACCTGGGAAAAAGGCAGATGGTGAACTGCTTTAACCTCAAGTTATTCATTTTATGAATATATTATATTTATATATAAAAATAAAATAAAGTATTCCTCTCTTTCCTCCACATTTTACAACTAGAATACTAACCATGAAATAAACACCACAAACAGAAAGACAATACAAACTAGACAAATAATCACCAAGGCATCTAAATTCAATTACATATTACATATGTATGTAATAACAGATAAAAAACCATTAATAAGAAATTCGATAAATAACCATACAGGAGCTAGAAATTTAACCACAAATTTCCTGTAGCAAAAATGATACATGTGCCATAGTGATTGATAGTCTACAATATACCGAAAAGCTAAAATAGAGATTTACCAGAAGAGGAGAGGTAATACGCTTTTCGACAGCAAGAACAACCCCTTCCTTGGTCTTCAACCCAATTGCTGTCGAACCCAACTGCAATCATAATTGAAAGCCACACAGTCATATTAAAAAAACATTAATCATCAATCAATATAAATATTCAAATTCCATATTAGAACAATTGCAATTATATCCATGGTACTAACAACATCAAATCAAAGCAAAAGATTTTACCTTTATTGCCTCAATTGCATACTCAACTTGAAACAACCTGCCTTCAGGAGAAAAAGTGTTGACACCCCTGTCATACTCAGTCCTACACAATCATCATCAGTACATCAATATTTCAAACCATAAATCAATACAAGACATACATACAGTCCAAATTTAAAAGAGAAATGTAAGAACTTCAAAAAAGATAGATATTAGGGCAACAAAAAATGACATGAGGAAATATGAAAAGCAGATTGTAATATCAAAATGCGGTTACCTGGTTAGAAACATCTTCGATTGAGTGTTAAAGGTTCAATAGATCTCTGCAATTCATCAACGTGTGAATCAATTACTGATAAAAAGGTTCTAGAAATGCAATCAATCAGAATTAAGGGTTTCAATTAGCCGACAAAACGATGAAAAAACACAATTTGAGAATTGAACGTTAATCATCAGTAAGGGGGACTAAACACAAACGTACCTGTGTGCAGGCGATTAGTGATATTTGATTGTATTTGGTTAGTCTATTTATGAATCTGGTATAAGCCCCTTCTTGGGAAGCAAGCTAACAGCAGTGGCTTTCTGGTAAACGGGTCGGATCCTGAGCTTTTACCGGCCCAAACAGTATAATTGGGCCATTGGGGTTAGCAATGTAGTACTTTTTAAGCCCAAAATAGTAACCTCGATATAAAGACTCTTTTTCATAGACATTGTTGGTTGGGCACCGTTTTTTTTTTTTTTTTTTTTACATCAAAATTTTATTAAAACTCACACCCCCTAAGACCACCATGACCATGCGTGTGAGGTAGTGTCAAATTTTGTACATTTTAGTAAAAAAATGGGTTTTTGACTGTGATGTGGTAAAGTCAGTATTTAAGTTTGATTAACCCCAAATGTCAAATATTTGTGAGGTGATATGGTAAAATATAATTGAAAATTGAGTGGAAAAAAATAAAAATTAAATCTATAAAATCATTTATTGGTCCCAACGCTTTTGTCTGATTTCGTTGGCTACATGACTAACGACGAAGGGATGATGCTGCGTTAATACCGTCACTCGAGTCACCCCATGTCCAGCTCATCTAACGTCGCTGGGTAGGGATGGCGATGGATGTCCGATCCATTAGATATTCACCCTATCTGATCCATTAAAATGGATATGGATGATAAATGGATATGGATGATCTTAATGGATGATAAATGTAACATCCCGCCTTTTTCCGTTTACTTTCCCGTTATACTATTTAAATCCCGTTATATGTTTATAACATCTCCCGTTAATACGTGTTTTAAAAGTATCTCGTCTAGGTAATTCACGCACCCGCAACCGAACTTGAGGGACTAGTTTTGCCAAGTGATCAAAGATGTGACTAGCTTTTGACTAGTCAACACCCCTTCCACCATCCATTATCCCTTTCATTTCTCTTTTCATTTAATACTTTTCATTTTTCTCTCAAACACTCATACAAAGATTCATCATCTAAAATCGTTCAAGCAAGCATCAATCAAAACAAATTGCATATTTGGAATCCTTGCAACTTCCTCTTCGATTCCATACCGATTTCGTTACAATTGGGTAACTTTCTAAAATCACTAGATTTTGTGTTCTTGATGTTTTTAAATTATAAAGTTGTTAATTAGTGTCTATGGCTCAAGTCTAACATGAGTATATGATTTATATGTTCGATTTCGTTATTTGAAGTAACTAGTTTGAATATGAACTTTGGTGTGTTTGATTTGGTGATTTGGTTGTTTGAATGTTGTTAAAAGTTATAAATGCATGTATTAAATGTGTTCCTAGTATCACTAGCTTCAATTTGATGTGTAGGTTGTTTTAGAAAACTTCATAAACATGATTAGTGATTTTGATGTTGTTGGTTAGGGTTTGATAGAATTTAATGTGAACATTTAATGCTTTGAATGACATGAAATGTTATTTGTAAGTGTTAGGTTGTATTGTATGCTTGATCACCTTCGAAACGGCATATCATTCATGTAAATTGTTTGCCGAATCATCAAATTTCATTTATGAACTTGAATGCATTTAATGAGGAGCTTTGAATGTGATTTCGGTTGTTGTAAAAGTAAATGTGATTGTTGAAATGTGTTTAGTTGTTTTCCTTGTCAAAATACCTTTCCGATGATATAAGATACATGTTTTGGTTGTTTGCGGGTCATAAATGGTGATTGTTTGAAGTTAGGTTCGTGCATAAAACTTAAAAACTGCCAGATTTCTCTGCACATCATTGAGTAGAGATTTTTGTGCTAAATTAAGTTGTCCATTGACGCCTTTGGATAGTAAATTTTTACTCGAATTAGCAAATGGTAAATTAATTTTAGCAGATAATATATGTCGGAATCGAGAAATTAAACTGGTTAGCGAAACATTTAAGATTGATTTGATACCAGTAGAGTTAGGGAGTTTTGATGTGATAATCGGTATGGACTGGTTGAAAGAAGTGAAAGCAGAGATCGTTTGTTACAAAAATGCAATTCGCATTATACGAGAAAAAGGAAAACCCTTAATGGTGTACGGAGAAAAGGGCAACACGAAGCTACATCTTATTAGTAATTTGAAGGCACAAAAACTAATAAGAAAAGGTTGCTATGCTGTTCTAGCACACGTCGAAAAAGTACAAACTGAAGAAAAGAGCATCAATGATGTTCCCATTGCAAAAGAATTTCCCGATGTATTTCCGAAAGAATTACCGGGATTACCCCCACATCGATCCGTTGAATTTCAAATAGATCTTGTACCAGGAGCTGCACCAATAGCTCGTGCTCCTTACAGACTCGCACCCAGCGAGATGAAAGAACTGCAAAGCCAATTACAAGAACTTTTAGAGCGTGGTTTCATTCGACCAAGCACATCACCGTGGGGAGCTCCTGTTTTGTTTGTCAAGAAGAAAGATGGTACATTCAGGTTGTGTATCGACTACCGAGAGTTGAACAAACTTACCATCAAGAACCGCTACCCACTACCGAGAATCGACGACTTATTTGATCAACTACAAGGCTCGTCTGTTTATTCAAAGATTGACTTACGTTCCGGGTATCATCAAATGCGGGTGAAAGAAGATGATATTCCAAAGACTGCTTTCAGAACACGTTACGGTCATTACGAGTTTATGGTCATGCCGTTTGGTTTAACTAATGCACCAGTTGTGTTCATGGACCTTATGAACCGAGTGTGTGGACCATACCTTGACAAGTTTGTCATTGTTTTCATTGATGACATACTTATTTACTCAAAGAATGACCAAGAACACGGTGAACATTTGAGAAAGGTGTTAGAAGTATTGAGGAAGGAAGAATTGTACGCTAAGTTTTCAAAGTGTGCATTTTGGTTGGAAGAAGTTCAATTCCTCGGTCACATAGTGAACAAAGAAGGTATTAAGGTGGATCCGGCAAAGATAGAAACTGTTGAAAAGTGGGAAACCCCGAAAACTCCGAAACACATACGCCAGTTTTTAGGACTAGCTGGTTACTACAGAAGGTTCATCCAAGACTTTTCCAGAATAGCAAAACCCTTGACTGCATTAACGCATAAAGGGAAGAAATTTGAATGGAATGATGAACAAGAGAAAGCGTTTCAGTTATTGAAGAAAAAGCTAACTACGGCACCTATATTGTCATTGCCTGAAGGGAATGATGATTTTGTGATTTATTGTGACGCATCAAAGTAAGGTCTCGGTTGTGTATTAATGCAACGAACGAAGGTGATTGCTTATGCGTCTAGACAATTGAAGATTCACGAACAAAATTATACGACGCATGATTTGGAATTAGGCGCGGTTGTTTTTGCATTAAAGACTTGGAGGCACTACTTATACGGGGTCAAAAGTATTATATATACCGACCACAAAAGTCTTCAACACATATTTAATCAGAAACAACTGAATATGAGGCAGCGTAGGTGGATTGAATTATTGAATGATTACGACTTTGAGATTCGTTACCACCCGGGGAAGGCAAATGTGGTAGCCGATGCCTTGAGCAGGAAGGACAGAGAACCCATTCGAGTAAAATCTATGAATATAATGATTCATAATAACCTTACTACTCAAATAAAGGAGGTGCAACAAGGAGTTTTAAAAGAGGGAAATTTAAAGGATGAAATACCCAAAGGATCGGAGAAGCATCTTAATATTCGGGAAGACGGAACCCGGTATAGGGCTGAAAGGATTTGGGTACCAAAATTTGGAGATATGAGAGAAATGGTACTTAGAGAAGCTCATAAAACCAGATACTCAATACATCCTGGAACGGGGAAGATGTACAAGGATCTCAAGAAACATTTTTGGTGGACGGGTATGAAAGCCGATGTTGCTAAATACGTAGGAGAATGTTTGACGTGTTCTAAGGTCAAAGCTGAGCATCAGAAACCATCAGGTCTACTTCAACAACCCGAAATCCCGGAATGGAAATGGGAAAACATTACCATGGATTTCATCACTAAATTGCCAAGGACTGCAAGTGGTTTTGATACTATTTGGGTAATAGTTGATCGTCTCACCAAATCAGCACACTTCCTGCCAATAAGAGAAGATGACAAGATGGAGAAGTTAGCACGACTGTATTTGAAGGAAGTCGTCTCCAGACATGGAATACCAATCTCTATTATCTCTGATAGGGATGGCAGATTTATTTCAAGATTCTGGCAGACATTACAGCATGCATTAGGAACTCGTCTAGACATGAGTACTGCCTATCATCCACAAACTGATGGGCAGAGCGAAAGGACGATACAAACACTTGAAGACATGCTACGAGCATGTGTTATTGATTTCGGAAACAGTTGGGATCGACATCTACCGTTAGCAGAATTTTCCTACAACAACAGCTACCATTCAAGCATTGAGATGGCGCCGTTTGAAGCACTTTATGGTAGAAAGTGCAGGTCTCCGATTTGTTGGAGTGAAGTGGGGGATAGACAGATTACGGGTCCGGAGATTATACAAGAAACTACCGAGAAGATCATCCAAATTCAACAACGGTTGAAAACCGCCCAAAGTCGACAAAAGAGCTACGCTGACATTAAAAGAAAAGATATAGAATTTGAAATTGGAGAGATGGTCATGCTTAAAGTTGCACCTTGGAAAGGCGTTGTTCGATTTGGTAAACGAGGGAAATTAAATCCAAGGTATATTGGACCATTCAAGATTATTGATCGTGTCGGACCAGTAGCTTACCGACTTGAGTTACCTCAACAACTCGCGGCTGTACATAACACTTTCCACGTCTCGAATTTGAAGAAATGTTTTGCTAAAGAAGATCTCACTATTCCGTTAGATGAAATCCAAATCAACGAAAAACTTCAATTCATCGAAGAACCCGTTGAAATAATGGATCGTGAGGTTAAAAGACTTAAGCAAAACAAGATACCAATTGTTAAGGTTCGATGGAATGCTCGTAGAGGACCCGAGTTCACCTGGGAGCGTGAAGATCAGATGAAAAAGAAATACCCGCATCTATTTCCAGAAGATTCGTCAACACCTTCAACAGCTTAAAATTTCGGGACGAAATTTATTTAACGGGTAGGTACTGTAGTGACCCGAACTTTTCCATGTTTATATATATTAATTGAGATTGATATTTACATGATTAAATGTTTCCAACATGTTAAGCAATCAAAATTGTTAAGACTTGATTAATTGGAATATGTTTCATATAGACAATTGACCACCCAAGTTGACCGGTGATTCACGAACGTTAAAACTTGTAAAAACTATATGATGATATATATATGGATATATATATATATATATATATATATAGTTAACATGATACTATGATAAGTAAACATATCATTAAGTATATTAACAATGAACTACATATGTAAAAATAAGACTACTAACTTAATAATTTTTAAACGAGACATATATGTAACGATTATCGTTGTAAAGACATTTAATGTATATATATCATATTAAGAGATATTCATACATGATAATATCATGATAATATAATAATTTAAAATCTCATTTGATATTATAAACATTGGGTTAACAAAATTTAACAAGATCGTTAACCTAAAGGTTTCAAAACAACACTTACATGTAACGACTAACGATGACTTAACGACTCAGTTAAAATGTATATACATGTAGTGTTTTAATATGTATTTATACACTTTTGAAAGACTTCAATACACTTATCAAAATACTTCTACTTAACAAAAATGCTTACAATTACATCCTCGTTCAGTTTCATCAACAATTCTACTCGTATGCACCCGTATTCGTACTCGTACAATACACAGCTTTTAGATGTATGTACTATTGGTATATACACTCCAATGATCAGCTCTTAGCAGCCCATGTGAGTCACCTAAAACATGTGGGAACCATCATTTGGCAACTAGCATGAAATATCTCATAAAATTACAAAAATATGAGTAATCATTCATGACTTATTTACATGAAAACAAAATTACATATCCTTTATATCTAATCCATACACCAACGACCAAAAACACCTACAAACACTTTCATTCTTCAATTTTCTTCATCTAATTGATCTCTCTCAAGTTCTATCTTCAAGTTCTAAGTGTTCTTCATAAATTCTACAAGTTCTAGTTACATAAAATCAAGAATACTTTCAAGTTTGCTAGCTCACTTCCAATCTTGTAAGGTGATCATCCAACCTCAAGAAATCTTTATTTATTACAGTAGGTTATCATTCTAATACAAGGTAATAATCATATTCAAACTTTGGTTCAATTTCTATAACAATAACAATCTTATTTCAAGTGATGATCTTACTTGAACTTGTTTTGGTGTCATGATTCTGCTTCAAGAACTTCGAGCCATCCAAGGATCCGTTGAAGCTAGATCCATTTTTCTCTTTTCCAGTAGGTTTATCCAAGGAACTTAAGGTATTAATGATGTTCATAACATCATTCGATTCATACATATAAAGCTATCTTATTCGAAGGTTTAAACTTGTAATCACTAGAACATAGTTTAGTTAATTCTAAACTTGTTCGCAAACAAAAGTTAATCCTTCTAACTTGACTTTTAAAATCAACTAAACACATGTTCTATATCTATATGATATGCTAACTTAATGATTTAAAACCTGGAAACACGAAAAACACCGTAAAACCGAATTTACGCCGTCGTAGTAACACCGCGGGCTGTTTTGGGTTAGTTAATTAAAAACTATGATAAACTTTGATTTAAAAGTTGTTATTCTGAGAAAATGATTTTTATTATGAACATGAAACTATATCCAAAAATTATGGTTAAACTCAAAGTGGAAGTATGTTTTCTAAAATGGTCATCTAGACGTCGTTCTTTCAACTGAAATGACTACCTTTACAAAAACGACTTGTAACTTATTTTTCCGACTATAAACCTATACTTTTTCTGTTTAGATTCATAAAATAGAGTTCAATATGAAACCATAGCAATTTGATTCACTCGAAACGGATTTAAAATGAAGAAGTTATGGGTAAAACAAGATTGGATAATTTTTCTCATTTTAGCAACGTGAAAATTGGTAACAAATCTATTCCAACCATAACTTAATCAACTTGTATTGTATATTATGTAATCTTGAGATATCATAGACACGTATACAATGTTTCGACCTATCATGTCGACACATCTATATATATTTCGGAACAACCATAGATACTCTATATGTGAATGTTGGAGTTAGCTATACAGGGTTGAGGTTGATTCCAAAATATATATAGTTTGAGTTGTGATCAATACTGAGATACGTATACACTGGGTCGTGGATTGATTCAAGATAATATTTATCGATTTATTTCTGTACATCTAACTGTGGACAACTAGTTGTAGGTTACTAACGAGGACAGCTGACTTAATAAACTTAAAACATCAAAATATATTAAAAGTGTTGTAAATATATTTTGAACATACTTTGATATATATGTATATATTGTTATAGGTTCGTGAATCAACCAGTGGCCAAGTCTTACTTCCCGACGAAGTAAAAATCTGTGAAAGTGAGTTATAGTCCCACTTTTAAAATCTAATATTTTTGGGATGAGAATACATGCAAGTTTTATAAATGATTTACAAAATAGACACAAGTACGTGAAACTACATTCTATGGTTGAATTATCGAAATCGAATATGCCCCTTTTATAAAGTCTGGTAATCTAAGAATTAGGGAACAGACACCCTAATTGACGAGAATCCTAAAGATAGATCTATTGGGCCTAACAAACCCCATCCAAAGTACCGGATGCTTTAGTACTTCGAAATTTATATCATATCCGAAGGGTGTCCCGGAATGATGGGGATATTCTTATATATGCATCTTGTTAATGTCGGTTACCAGGTGTTCACCATATGAATGATTTTTATCTCTATGTATGGGATGTGTATTGAAATATGAAATCTTGTGGTCTATTATTATGATTTGATATATATAGGTTAAACCTATAACTCACCAACATTTTTGTTGACGTTTTAAGCATGTTTATTCTCAGGTGATTATTAAGAGCTTCCGCTGTCGCATACTTAAATAAGGACGAGATTTGGAGTCCATGCTTGTATGATATTGTGTAAAAACTGCATTCAAGAAACTTATTTTGTTGTAACATATTTGTATCGTAAACCATTATGTAATGGTCGTGTGTAAACAGGATATTTTAGATTATCATTATTTGATAATCTACGTAAAGTTTTTTAAACCTTTATTGATGAAATAAAGGTTATGGTTTGTTTTAAAATGAATGCAGTCTTTGAAAAACGTCTCATATAGAGGTCAAAACCTCGCAACGAAATCAATTAATATGGAACGTTTTTAATCAATAAGAACGGGACATTTCACGCCATATACCCGCGCGGCGCGCCAAAGTGGTCTGTCCAACTTTGTCAATTTTCGAATAATGTTTGCTATGCTATGCACATCCGATTCACATGTAACTTGTTCTAACATGCTCATATATGATTAAAAACCTCAGAAAAATAGTTCGGGACCCGACCCGAACGTGTTGACTTTTTCGTTGACTTTGACCGACCAAAGTTTGACTTTTTGTCAAACTTAACCAAATGATTATGCAACATTCCTAACTTGTTTCTATACTTGTATCTTGCATGAAACTTGACAAATTGATTCACATGCTACATAATCGAGTCGTAACGAGCCATAGGACTAATTGAACATCTTTGACCAATCGTGACTATCGTTATTGATACAACCTATTTGTTTAGGTCAAGACTAGCATTGTTCTTTGCACACGTTACTTGTCGAAGTACTTATTTACTCTTGCGCTCAAGGTGAGATCATAGTCCCACTTTTACTTTTTTGAACTTGTATTTGGGATGAGAAAACATAAATGTTTCTTTTTTAACTAAGTGAACACAAGTACCGGAAAACAAACATTCTACATACGAGTTTAGAACGAAATCCTCAATTCGATTATCATTAGTTACACTTGCAGGGTGTAAGTGTAGGCGTGAACTTATGTTGTATGGCCATATGGGTTTGACAAACCCTCATCTCGGACGGTTCGCTACCGTCCACAGATGAAATATATTTTCGAGAAACAGTGTTGTTCTAGCACTATTAATGGGGTTCAACGGACAGAATGTTAAGCCTTGATAATTGGGTGCTCGTGAATATTAACTTTTAGAATGTATTACTATTTATCATTGATGTAAATCTTGTGGTTCGACTTACTTTTACTCACTTACTTACTTAAACCTATGATTTCACCAACGTTTTCGTTGACAGATTTCTATGTTTTTCTCAGGTCCTTGAACATTAGGTGATACATGCTTCCGCTCATTCTTTTGATACTTGCTTTGGATGTCGAGTATACATGCATACGTGGAGCGTCTTTTGACTACTTTAAACTGTGTCGCACGTGTTTCATTTGTACTTAAACATCGTTATGTACTAGTTATGGAAACTACTTTTGTAAACTCTGAAACATCCACACTTATGAAATGAATGCGAGATATTTTTGGTCAAACTTTGTCTTAAAGACTTATGACTATGTAATGGGACCTACGTAGACGGCGCCGTCAAACATGGTTTGGTCGGGTCGCTACAGATGGTATCAGAGCATTGGTTGTAGGGATTTAGAGTTCATTGGTGTCAACCCCGAGTAATAGGGTACATTAGTGAATCTATACTACAACCGGCATATAGACTCGAAGTAGGAATTACTTGACTACTTGTGCATTTATACTCGAACTCTTCTATCATACCTAACTCATATTCGATCTTGATCTTACGTTGATAAATTTTATTGACGCGCCACCTTGACCATATGAAGTAATGTCGAATGCACATATGAATTAGGGTAATATAATTTTCGGGATTATATTACGGTGACTCATATGAACATTCCGACATTATGACATAGAGAATTTAAGGCGAGTCAAGGATAATTTTCTCTCTATCTTTATTCCATATCACGGTTAGTATTATTTAGAATACTAACCAACGGTATTCTTTTGTTTTGAAGGAACAATGCCTCATCGTCGTGTGCCACGCCATGAGACTCCCGAACAAGCTCTACAACGAATGATAGCCACCGCCGTAGAGGCGGCTATGGCCGATCACTCCACCACCAACAACAACAACAACCAAGGGGCCGGTAACTCTAGCGAAGGGTGCTCCTACAAGGCTTTTATGGGGTGCAAACCTCACACTTATGATGGAACCGGGGGACCGGTTACTCTTACTCGATGGTTCGAAAAAACGGAGGCCGTCTTTAGCATAAGCGGTTGTCGGGACCAAGACAAGGTCAAATACTCCTCTCACACTTTCACCGGTGTCGCCCTCACATGGTGGAACACCTATATACAATCGGTGGGTACCGATGAAGCTCATGCACTCTCTTGGGCCGATTTAAGGGAAAAGATGATTGTTGAATATTTTCCTCGCGAAGAAACCCGAAAGCTCGAACAAGAGCTAAGAACTTTGAAGGCGGTCAGAAACGATCTCAAGGCCTACAACCAACGCTTCGCCGAACTATCCTTGATGTGTCCTAATCTCGTGAACCCCGAATCTCAAAGGGTTGAACTCTATATGGACGGTCTTCCAAAAAGCATCAAACAAGGAGTGATGTCATCTAAACCCGTTAATCACCAAGCTACTTTGAACATGGCCCGCCAATTGATTGAAACGGTTGATGAAATCGTAGTGCCGGCTCCTAAGGCCAAAGACAAATTGGGTGGCAACAAAAGGAAATGGGAAGCCACTCCATCAAGCAACTACAACAACAACACCTTCACCAAAAAGCCTTTCAACAACGACGGCAAGAAAGGTTATGCCGGAACTCAACCTTTTTGCAACAAATGTCACAAGCACCACTCGGGTGAATGTGGCAAGCTAATTTGCCACCGGTGCCAAGGAGTTGGTCATAAGGCCAACAATTGCACAAGCGCCGCCCCCATCGCTCGAAAAGGGCCCAATCCTCCAAAAACGGTCACTTGTTACGAATGTGGACAAACGGGCCATTATAGAAACGCATGCCCGAAGAAGAAAGATAACCCCAATACGTGCGGCCGAGCTTTCAACATCAACACCGAGGAAGCCCGAGATGACAATGAATTAGTCACGGGTACGTTTCTTCTCGACAACACTTATGTTACTTGTTTATTCGATTCGGGTGCCGATAAATGCTTTGTATCCAAGATTTTGATTCATTCTTTTAGCACTCCACCACTCCCACTAGATACCACTTATACCATTGAAGTGGCCAACGGGAAACTATTAAGTGCCGACACATATTACCGGGGGTGCACATTAAACATTGTGGGTAATGAGTTTGAAATTGACTTGATACCCATGGAACTAGGAAGCTTTGATGTAATAATCGGTATGAATTGGTTAGCCAAAACGAAATCTCACATCCTTTGTGATCTTAACGCAATCCGAATTCCTATCGAGAATGGTGAACCTTTGATTGTTTATGGTGATAAGAGTTGCACCGGACTCAACCTCGTTTCGTGCATTAAAGTTAGAAAACTACTCCGTAAGGGTTGTTTTGCGATCCTTGCTCACATTAAGAAAGTCGAGTCCGATGATAAGCATATCGATGATGTGCCAATTGTTAGTGACTATTCCAATGTATTTCCCGACGAATTGCCGGGTTTTCCACCCCATCGACCGGTTGAATTCCAAATCGATCTTATTCCGGGAGCCGCACCCGTAGCACGTGCACCATATAGACTCGCTCCCTCCGAAATGCAAGAATTGCAAAGTCAAATCCAAGAACTAATTGATCGTGGTTTTATCCAACCTAGCCATTCACCTTGGGGCGCTCTGATTTTGTTTGTTAAAAAGAAAGACGGATCCCTACGAATGTGCATTGATTATTGTGAACTAAACAAATTGACGGTTAAGAACCGATATCCTCTTCCTCGCATCGATGACCTCTTTGATCAACTACAAGGGTCTTGTGTATATTCAAAAATTGATCTCCGCTCGGGTTATCATCAATTAAGGGTTAAGGGGGACGATGTCTCCAAAACCGCTTTCCGAACTCGTTATGGTAGTTATGAATTCCTTGTCATGCCATTTGGTCTCACTAATGCATCGGCGGTGTTCATGGATCTTATGAACCGCGTGTGCAAACTGTATCTTGACAAATTCATTATCGTGTTCATCGATGATATTTTGGTTTATTCTAAAAGCGAAGAAGAACACGAGGAACACCTCCGACTTGTGCTTGAACTTTTAAGACAAGAACGACTCTATGCCAAATTCTCCAAGTGTGAATTTTGGTTGAAGGAAGTTCAATTTCTTGGTCATGTTATAAGTGATCAAGGTATTAAAGTCGATCCATCAAAAATCGAAGCCATTAGTAAATGGGAGACTCCTACTACTCCTACTCACATTTGTCAATTCTTGGGTCTCGCCGGATACTATCGTAGATTCATCAAAGATTTCTCTTTGGTCGCTCGTCCTCTAACCGAGTAAACTCATAAGGGAAGAAAATTCGTTTGGGCAACCGAACAAGAATCTGCATTTCAAATTTTGAAAATGAAGCTAACCACCGCTCCTATCTTGTCACTTCCCGAAGGCAACGATGATTTTGTTGTGTATTGCGACGCCTCGAAACATGGTTTTGGGTGTGTGTTGATGCAACAAACGAAAGTCATTTCTTATGCTTCTCGACAACTCAAAATTCATGAACGAAACTACACGACACATGATCTCGAACTCGGGGCCGTTGTCTTTGCACTAAAAATGTGGAGACACTATCTTTATGGAACCAAGAGTACTATCTTTACCGATCACAAAAGTCTCCAACACATCTTCGATCAAAAGCAACTAAACATGAGACAACGAAGGTGGATTGAAACTTTAAACGATTACGATTGCGAGCTTCGCTACCATCCCGGAAAGGCAAATGTAGTAGCCGATGCCTTAAGTCGAAAGGAAAGAGCGGTGTCTCTTCGTGTACGATCTTTAAACATTACCATTCACACAAACCTCAATAGCCAAATTCGGGTAGCCCAAGATGAGGCTCCCAAGGATGAAAACGTTTCACACGAGCTCTTGAATATTCTCGTCTCTCGATTCGAAGTTAGGGAGACCGGACTTCGATATTTCGCCGGAAGGATTTGGGTGCCTATATATGGGGACCTACGAAGTCTTATTTTAGATGAAGCCCATAAGTCACGATACTCGATCCACCCCGGTGCCAATAAGATGTACCATGACCTTAAATAACAATATTGGTGGCCGAACATCAAAAGGGACGTAGCTACTTATGTTTCCAAGTGTTTGACATGTTCCAAAGTCAAAGCCGAACACCAAAGACCGTCCGGATTACTTCAACAACCCGAAATCCCGCAATGGAAGTGGGAAAGGATAACGATGGATTTTATCACCAAACTTCCAAAAACGTTGGGCGGTTATGATACTACTTGGGTTATTGTTGACCGTCTCACCAAATCCGCACACTTCCTTGCCATGAAAGAAACGGACAAAATGGAGCAACTTTCACAACTTTACATCAAGGAGATCGTAGCCCGACACGGTGTACCTTTATCGATTATCTCCGACCGAGATGGCCGTTTTGTTTCTAGATTTTGGCGTACCTTGCAAGAAGCGTTGGGAACGCGTTTAGACATGAGCACCGCATATCATCCTCAAACCGATGGACAAAGCGAACGTACCATTCAAACCTTAGAGGACATGTTACGAGCTTGCGTGGTTGATTTTGGAAAAGCTTGGGACAAGCACTTACCTCTCGCCGAGTTCTCTTACAACAATAGTTATCACGCGAGTATTAAAGCCGCACCTTTTGAAGCGCTATATGGCCGAAAATGTCGTTCACCTCTTTGTTGGGCCGAGGTAGGCGACGTGCAAATCACCGGACCCGAACTCATTCAAGAAACTACCGAGAAGATTGTACAAATCCGAGATAGGCTTCGGACGGCCCGGAGTCGTCAAAAGTGCTACACCGACAAAAGACGCAACGACCTCGAATTTCAAGTCGGTGACCGGGTAATGTTAAAAGTCGCACCTTGGAAAGGTGTAATCCGTTTTGGGAAACGCGGGAAGCTAAATCCGCGGTATATTGGTCCTTTCGAAATCTTGGAGTATATTGGAACCGTTGCTTATCGTTTAGATCTCCCACCTCAATTGAACTCCGTTCATCCTACCTTCCATGTATCTAACTTGAAAAAGTGTCTTGCCGAACCCGATATCGTCATCCCTCTCGAGGAACTTACTATTGATGACAAACTTCATTTTGTGGAGGAACCGGTTGAAATTGTGGACACTTCCGTCAAGACTTTGAAACAAAGCCGAATTCCGATTGTTAAAGTCCGTTGGAACGCCAAAAGGGGACCCGAGTTTACTTGGGAAAGGCAAGATCAAATGCAAAAGAAATACTCTCACTTGTTCCCGGTTCCGGAAACGCAAGATTCCGAGGAAGAAACAACGACTACTACGCCTACTTAAATTTCGGGACGAAATTTCTTTTAAGGAGTAGGTAATGTAACATCCCGCCTTTTTCCGTTTACTTTCCCGTTATACTATTTAAATCCCGTTATATGTTTATAACATCTCCCGTTAATACGTGTTTTAAAAGTATCTCGTCTAGGTAATTTACGCACCCGCAACAGAACTTGAGGGACTAGTTTTGCCAAGTGATCAAAGGTGTGACTAGCTTTTGACTAGTCAACACCCCTTCCACCATCCATTATCCCTTTCATTTCTCTTTTCATTTAATACTTTTCATTTTTCTCTCAAACACTCATACAAAGATTCATCATCTAAAATCGTTCAAGCAAGCATCAATCAAAACAAATTGCATATTTGGAATCCTTGCAACTTCCTCTTCGATTCCATACCGATTTCGTTACAATTGGGTAACTTTCTAAAATCACTAGATTTTGTGTTCTTGATGTTTTTAAATTATAAAGTTGTTAATTAGTGTCTATGGCTCAAGTCTAACATGAGTATATGATTTATATGTTCGATTTCGTTATTTGAAGTAACTAGTTTGAATATGAACTTTGGTGTGTTTGATTTGGTGATTTGGTTGTTTGAATGTTGTTAAAAGTTATAAATGCATGTATTAAATGTGTTCCTAGTATCACTAGCTTCAATTTGATGTGTAGGTTGTTTTAGAAAACTTCATAAACATGATTAGTGATTTTGATGTTATTGGTTAGGGTTTGATAGAATTTAATGTGAACATTTAATGCTTTGAATGACATGAAATGTTATTTGTAAGTGTTAGGTTGTATTGTATGCTTGATCACCTTCGAAACGGCATATCATTCATGTAAATTGTTTGCCGAATCATCAAATTTCATTTATGAACTTGAATGCATTTAATGAGGAGCTTTGAATGTGATTTCGGTTGTTGTAAAAGTAAATGTGATTGTTGAAATGTGTTTAGTTGTTTTGCTTGTCAAAATACCTTTCCGATGATATAAGATACATGTTTTGGTTGTTTGCGGGTCATAAATGGTGATTGTTTGAAGTTAGGTTCGTGCATAAAACTTAAAAACTGCCAGATTTCTCTGCACAGGTAATGGCGCGGCGCGCCATATACCCGCGCGGCTCGCCAAAGTGGTCTGTCCAACTTTGTCAATTTTCGAATAATGTTTGCTATGCTATGCACCTCCGATTCACATGTAACTTGTTCTAACATGCTCATATATGATTAAAAACCTCAGAAAAATAGTTCGGGACCCGACCCGAACGTGTTGACTTTTTCGTTGACTTTGACCGACCAAAGTTTGACTTTTTGTCAAACTTAACCAAATGATTATGCAACATTCCTAACTTGTTTCTATACTTGTATCTTGCATGAAACTTGACAAATTGATTCACATGCTACATAATCGAGTCGTAACGAGCCATAGGACTAATTGAACATCTTTGACCAATCGTGACTATCGTTATTGATACAACCTATTTGTTTAGGTCAAGACTAGCATTGTTCTTTATCCACATTACTTGTCGAAGTACTTATTTACTCTTGCACTCAAGGTGAGATCATAGTCCCACTTTTACTTTTTTGAACTTGTATTTGGGATGAGAAAACATAAACGTTTCTTTTTTAACTAAGTGAACACAAGTACCGGAAAACAAACATTCTACATACGAGTTTAGAACGAAATCCTCAATTTGATTATCATTAGTTACACTTGCAGGGTGTAAGTGTAGGCGTGAACTTATGTTGTATGGCCATATGGGTTTGACAAACCCTCATCTCAGACGGTTCGCTACCGTCCACAGATGAAATATATTTTCAAGAAACAGTGTTGTTCTAGCACTATTAATGGGGTTCAACGGACGGAATGTTAAGCCTTGATAATTGGGTGCTCGTGAATATTAACTTTTAGAATGTATTACTATTTATCATTGATGTAAATCTTGTGGTTCGACTTACTTTTACTCACTTACTTACTTAAACCTATGATTTCACCAACGTTTTCGTTGACAGATTTCTATCTTTTTCTCAGGTCCTTGAACATTAGGTGATACATGCTTCCGCTCATTCTTTTGATACTTGCTTTGGATGTCGAGTATACATGCATATGTGGAGCGTCTTTTGACTACTTTAAACTGTGTCGCACGTGTTTCATTTGTACTTAAACATCGTTATGTACTAGTTATGGAAACTACTTTTGTAAACTCTGAAACATCCACACTTATGAAATGAATGCGAGATATTTTCGGTCAAACTTTGTCTTAAAGACTTATGACCATGTAATGGGACCTACGTAGACGGTGCCGTCAAACATGGTTTGGTCGGGTCGCTACAATAAATGGATATTGATATGGATATCGATGATGTGAAAAATTAATGAATCGGGTATGGATGATAATTTATAATTCATAGATATATCTATTATCACCTGAAATACATATATACATATAAATATAGTACATAAATTCTATACAAATACATTTACATACCTTTATACATACGTACTATAAACTATTAAATGTTATTAAATTTGTGTTTTACATATATAATGTTATTAAATTGTTATATACTACTCTATGAAAGTGCATTAATCTTAGGAATCAAAGTCTTGAGAGTAACGCTTCTCTGTTGTATAAGTACAAGTAATTATTTGAGTTTAATAAAATGTTTTACTCTAAAAAAATTTGTTGTATTGTAAATATATTTATGGATATGGATAATATCCATTAACCCGCTTCATCCACGATTATGGATATTGATGGATGAAAATATAATTAAATGGATATGAATATGGATTAAAAAAAATAAATGAATATGACCTCACCTGATCCATATCCGATCCATTGTCATCCTTACCTGGGTGACGCTGGGATAATAATGGTCTAACAAGCAACAAGAGGGATAGTGCATTAGTGCACCAACAATTACAATGGATTTAATGGCCAGGAGTTCCAATGTACATCAAATTTTCCTCTAGTTCTAATTCAAGAATACGAAAAATTACAAATAGAATTAAAAAGTAAATATTTCTTCATGTCTTCCTCGAGAAAAAGACGCTATTTATGTATCTCCAAAGGTGCCACATCAATACCGCAAAAATTGCATATAAATTTATCTTCGACTCTTCTTTGGCTCGCCAGTTGTCAATCCAAGATAGAACCTCATTCCAATTCGCAAACGTGGGAAAGGGAGCTCAACCCATATACAAACTCTTCGCCACAAATATGCAGCTACATTACACTCAAACAAAATATGATGTATCGTTTAAAGATCTTGGTGACACAAGACGCATTTAAGGAGTACAAGATTTGTAAATCGGATCTCCACGGGTTTGGAGAAAAAGCTTAGTGAAGCAAACTCCCGATTAATGAATCCGTGAATGGATTAATGTGGATTAGTAAATATCCACCCGAACCACTATAAATCCTTGTGTTTATGTTTTTTACTTTACTTTTTTCACATTACTTCAAACATAAACACTACACGCATTGAGTTTGAGTTTATTAAGTTGATCAAGGTTGATTAAATCTTGTTAATCATCGAAAAAGTTTAAAAACGTATTAAGTAACTATTCACCCCCGCTAATTATTTACATAAAGTATTGTAAAGATTTTCCATTTTGGTTAAATAAATAAAAATAAACTTTAAATTTGGAAAAAATTTCGGAGTATCTTGTATCTGTTATGAACTTATGATCAACACATGTCAATAAATTTGGTGTCTTTTTAATCATCCTTAATTTTTTTTTTCCTACTAACATAGCGATTACTATAATAAGGGAACCTTCATCAGAAAATGAAAATCCCTCAAACAAATACACGCGGACAACAAAAACGAACACGAATGGGCTCGAAAAAATAAAACCAACTAGGCAACCTAAAAATTAGCTAACTTTAACGAAGCCAAACGATACCTATGACGAAAGAAAATACAATATACAAGAGCAAAATCTAACAAACATCACGAGAGCCTAAAGCAACAAGATAGACAACTAAAAGACACGATTTAAACGACTTGAGAAGGTCGTTTTTAATTCCTTTCATCTGGTAGAGAAGTCATCCCGTCCACTTTGTCGATGTGCACTCCTTTACCTCTCCTAGATTTAAAATTATACGAAATAACATTGTCCGATAATCATCCTTAAAGATGCAAGTCAAAAGCGGATCCTTAACGATCACTGTAACGACCCGTCAAAATCGCTATTGATGCGGCACGTTAATCATTGATTCCACAGTGAGGTTTTGACCTCTATATGATACGTTTTGATAAAATATTGCATTCATTAAAATAAGTGACTTTCTAAACATAGAAAGTTATAAACATGTGGGCGAGTGCTTAGGTATAAGCAAAACCCCGAAATACATAAGTCTTTAATTTACAGGTTGACATCACAGTCCAATTATTTATTACACAACGCAGTTTTATTTTGAATGCAATAAACTTTGTACAAAGCATGAGAGACTCCATGCAGGCAACAAGCACATCACAGCGGAAGCATTCTAAGGACCTGAGAATAAAACATGCTAAAAAGTCAACACGAATGTTGGTGAGTTATATGTTTAATTGCTCGAGTCATAAACATATATAAAGATAGACCACAAGATTTCATCAAAAGTTTATCAATAGATTCTACGTAACAGAGCACCCTGGTAACTAAACTTAATGCTATAGTGATAATTACCCCATTCGTTTTAATACACGCAAACCAACGTGTCTTAAACTCAAATAACATACGTCCATTAAAAGGCTAGCGCTCTAGCTCGACGGGGATGTCAAGCCCTATGGATCCATATACAATTATTCGCGCCCACCAGTCCATATCCTATGTACTGGCAGCTACTAGTTACCAAAGCTAAGGGATTTCTGGTTTAACTCAGTGTAGAATTTAGTATGTACTTGTGTCTTATCGCGTTTAAAATAAATTGCATGTATTCTCAGCTCAAAAATATTTAAAGTATTTAAAAAGGGATCTATAACTCACAGTTCAATATTGAGACTCAATATTGTTGGCAAATTGCGTAGACGTAATGATGGTAGAAGACTGTATGGTTGGCCTTGGATTCAAGAACAATACCCCGAACAATACCCAATATTTCCTTAGCTTAAAGCGGTTTGAAACCCGAATTAAAACACCCTCGAATATACTTTATTATTATTAAACTTAAATTAAAATTATAATTATAATTATAAATTAAAATTTAAATTACATATGAAAATAAAATATGAATTATATCGTAGAACAAACTGGCCTTTTATAGTACTTTTCGATTTACTGTAGCTCATGCGATCGCATGAGTTTTCAGGGTTTTTGCCATGCGATCGCATGACCGCCTTTTTCGTTTTTGTTTGCTAGTTCGTCGACATCAAATAGTATTTTACTGTAGCAATAGTATTTACTGTAGCAAATAGTGTTTACTGTAGCAAATCATTGTAGCAAAATAGTGTTTCACTGTAGCACTGTAGCAAAATACGGTTTTACTGTAGCAAATAGTGTTTTACTGTAGCAAAATAATTTTTACTGTAGCAAATAGGGTTTTACTGTAGGAAAGTCGTTTTTACTTGTACATATATATATATATATATATATACATACATATAATTGTTCATGAATCGTCGAGAGTAATCAAAGGTAATTGTATATATGAAACAGTTCTAAAATTTTGAGACTCAATCTAACAGACTTTGTTTAGCGTGTTAAATCGTATAGAGAATTAGTTTAAATAAGTCAAAAATTTTCGGGTCATCACAGTACCTCCCCCTTAAAGAAAATTTCGTCCCGAAATTTTGAGTAGTACCTGTTTCATGAGCGATATCAGTGAACAAATGTGGATACTTTTGCTTCATCTGATCTTCACGTTCCCAAGTAAACTCGGGCCCTCGTCTTGCGTTCCAACGAACCCTAACTATCGGTATTTTGCTTTGTTTTAATTGTTTGACCTCACGGTCCATGATTTCAACAGGTTCTTCGATAAAATGGAGTTTATCATTGATTCGTATTTCGTCAAGAGGAATTACGACATCCTCTTTAGCTAAACATTTCTTCAAATTTGACACGTGAAATGTGTTGTTAACACTACTAAGTTCTTGCGGTAGCTTTAATCGATAAGCAACTGTTCCAATTCTTTCGGTGATTTCAAAGGGTCCTACGTACCTAGGACTTAGCTTTCTTCGTTTACCGAATCGTACAACGCCTTTCCAGGGTGACACTTTCAACATGACTTTGTCGCCCACTTGAAATTCTAGCGGTTTTCTTCTTACATCAGCATAACTCTTTTGGCGACTCATGGCCGTTTTCAATCGCGATTGTATTTGAATGATCTTTTCGGTGGTTTCGTGAATAATTTCTGGTCCAGTAATTTGTCTTTATCCTACTTCACTCCAACATATAGGAGATCTGCACTTTCTACCGTAAAGTGCTTCAAATGGCGCTGCGTTGATGCTCGTATGATAGCTGTTATTGTATTAAAATTCTGCCAACGGTAAGTGTCGATCCCAACTGGTTCTAAAGTCAATCACGCATGCCCATAACATGTCTTCCAATGTTTGTATTGTTCTTTCACTTTGACCATCTGTCTATGGGTGATAAGCGGTGCTCATATCTAATCGAGTTCCCAATGCTTTTTGTAATGACTGCCAAAAACGTGATGTGAATCGGGTTTCGCGATCAGATATGATAGAGATGGGTACACCATGCCTGGAAACTACCTCCTTCAAATATAGGCGTGCTAATCTTTCCATACTGTCTGTCTCCTTTATTGGTAGAAAGTGAGCTGATTTAGTTAGACGATCAACTATCACCCAAATAGTATCATGACTACTTGTAGTCCTTGGCAATTTCGTAATGAAATCCATAGTTATTCTTTCCCATTTCCACTACGGAATTTCTGGTTGTTGCAGTAATCCTGACGGCTTTTGGTGCTCAGCTTTGACCTTTGCACACGTCAAACATTTGCTTACATAAGTAGCAATTTCTGTCTTCATATTAGGCCACCAATAAAACTTCTTGAGATCGTGGTACATTTTCCCGTTTTCTGGGTGAATTGAGTACCTCACTTTGTGTGCTTCATCTAGTACTAGTTGCCTTCGATTACCATGTTTTGGTACCCATATCCTATCAGCAAAATACAGGGTTCCATCGGCTTTTACTTCAAGCTGTTTTTCTAACCCTCTGCTCATTTCGCCTTTTTCATTTTCTTCTTTTAAAGCCTCTAACTGTGCTGCTTGAATTTGCTTTGTGAGATCAGTACGAATTGTAATATTCAAAGCTCGGACCCTAAGAGGTTTTACTCTTTCTTTTCGACTTAGGGCATCAGCTACAACATTAGCCTTTCCGGGGTGGTAACGGATTTCACAATCGTAATCGTTTAACAACTCTACCCAGCGACATTGCCTCATATTGAGTTGTTTTTGATCAAAAATATGCTGAAGACTCTTATGGTCTGTGTACACTGTACACTTGGTGCCATATAGATAGTGTCTCCATATTTTGAGTGCAAAAACTACTGCTCCAAGTTCCAAATCGTGCGTCGTATAGTTCTTTTCATGAATTTTTAGTTGTCGTGAGGCGTATGCGATGACTTTTGTGCGTTGCATTAATACACATCCTAAACCTTGGCGTGAAGCATCACAATAGATCACGAAATCATCATTTCCTTCCGGTAATGACAAAATGGGTGCAGACGTTAACTTATTCTTTAATAACTGGAATGAGGATTCCTGTTCTGTGGACCAATCATACTTCTTTCCCTTTTGTGTCAATGCAGTTAAGGGTTTGGCGATTCTAGAGAAATCTTGAATGAATCTTCGGTAGTAACCAGCAAGACCTAAGAATTGACGGATTTGTGTTGGAGTCTTCGGTGTTTCCCATTTACTAATGGCTTCGATCTTGGCGGGGTCAACTTTAATTCCATGTTTACTGACAACATGGCCCAAAAATTGTACTTCTTGTAACCAGAAATCACACTCCAAAAACGCTACGTACAATTCTTCTTTCTTGAGTATCTCTAGTACCAGTCTTAAGTGTTGCTCATGTTCTTCCTTGTTCTTTGAGTAAATCAATATGTCGTCGATAAAAACAATGACAAATTTGTCTAAATACGGTCTACAGATGCGATTCATTAGATCCATGAATACTGCTGGAGCATTAGTCAATCCAAAAGGCATGACTAAAAATTCATAGTGACCGTAACGGGTTCTGAACGCGGTTTTAGGAACATCTTCTTCCTTCACTCTCAGCTGATGATATCCGGAGCGTAGATCAATCTTAGAATAAACACTTGATCCTTGCAATTGATCAAACAAATCATCAATCCTCGGTAATGGGTACCGATTCTTGATCGTTAATTTGTTTAATTCTCGGTAATCTATGCACATTCTCATAGATCCATCCTTCTTCTTGACGAACAGAATAGGAGCACCCCAAGGTGAAAAACTAGGACGAATAAATCCACGGTCCGATAATTCTTACAACTGGTCTTGTAATTCTTGCATTTCTGAAGGTGCAAGTCTATATGGAGATCGGGCTACAGGTGCAGCTCCTGGTATGAGATCAATCTGGAATTCTACACATCTGTGTGGAGGTAGCCCCGGTAATTCTTCTGGAAATACTCCGGGATATTCTATTACAACCGGCATGTCATTAATGCTTCTTTCTTCAGTATCGATCTTCTTTACGTGTGCCAGAATAGCATAACAACCTTTTCTTATAAGTTTCTGGGCCTTCATACAGCTGATAAAGTTCAGCTTTGAGTTGTTCTTCTCCCCATAAATCATTAATGACGTTTCATCCTTACGAGGGATGCGGATTGCTTTATCAGCACAAACAACTTCCGCTCTTGTTTTGGACATCCAGTCCATGCCAACGATTACATCAAAACTTCCTAATTCTACGGGTATCAAATCGATTTTGAAGGTTTCACCAGCGAGATTCATTTCGCAACCATGGTAAATTTTATTGGCTTTTATCAGTTTACCATTAGCTAATTCAATAGTATATTTATCGTCTAGAGGTAATGATGCACATTTTAGTTTAAAACTAAAGACTTTACACATATAACTTCTATCAGCACCCGTATCAAACATAATAGAAGCTAGTTGATTATTAACGGTAAACGTACCCGTGACAAGATTAGGATCCTCACGTGCTTTACTGGCACTAACATTAAATGCCCTCCCACATGCAGGTTCTTTGTTCTTCTCCTTATCAGGGCATTGATTTATAAAGTGACCAGACTTCCCGCATCCATAACATTTCTTGACATCGGTCGATTTTGTCTTTACTTCAGAAACGGTGGCATAACAATCTTTCGCCACATGTCCTTTCTTGTTGCACTTATCACAGACCACTTGGCAATAACCTGCATGATGTGTGTAACATCTTTTGCAGAACGGATGGGGTCCCTTATAGTTTGGACTACCAGTTGCCCCATCTTGTTTACCTTTAAAAGTTTCTTGTTTCTTCAGTTGAGTACTTTTGCCCTTATAGTCTTCCCATTTCTTCTTTACTTCAGTTGTCTTAACTTCGGTAATTGGTGCCTTAATCGAACTCTCTGTGATCTGGTCCATGAGTTGGTGTGCCATTGTCATGGCTTCCTGCATCGTATTTGGTTTGGACGATGTAACATTTCCTTTGATATTGATCGATAAACCGTCAATATACATTTCTATCTTTCGTTTCTCGTTTGGCACCAATTCGGGACACAATAAGGCTAGTTCCATGAAACGCTTTTCATAGTTATTGAGATTCACGCCGATAACCTTCAGATTACGTAACTCAGATTTCATTTTTCTGATCTCGTTTAGAGGACAGTACTCCTCGATTAGCATCTTTTTCAGTTCTTCCCAAGAGATATCATATGCCGTATCTATTCCTTCTGCTTTAGCATAATTGTTCCACCAAGTAAGTGCATGTAACGACCCGGAAAATTTCGACTAAATTTTAAACCAAATTTTCCGATGACTTCCCTATTTCCTTTTAGATTCTTCCACATGTGTTACTGTGTGTGATTGATAATTATTATTGAATTATTGTATCTGTTTGTGTTTACTTTCTTTTTCTCCTAATAAATCATCTTACGGAGTACATAAATATACATATGTGGTATATGCATCATAATTACCCTACCAACTAATTATTTTCTGTCTCAATTCACAAACAAACAATCATCCAAACTGTTTACCTTTTGAATTTATGAAATTTTATTTGTTATTAGCCTACTTTATGTTACCTATTATATTCTATCATTGTCTAGTTAATACCTTTATCAATCTATATTATAGATATACTGCGCAAGAACTATGCCATCTTAAATCCACTTGTGTTGTCTGATTCATTATATGATTCTTATTTCCATCTTTCAATCTATATATACACATATATATTTGTGCATATAAAAGACATGAAGTTAAACAACCATCACCACCACTCTCTACAAAATCATCTCACCTTCACTTTCAAATCCCATCCATTTTCTACCATCTCCTCGGTTGTTTGTTATTTCCGAGAGTTATCAACCAAATAAACCCCCACCTGCTACTTCACACAATCACCTTCATCACCATCACGAACTCACCAATTTCTTTATCTCTGGGTTCGGTGATCACAAACCTATAATGGTTTTCTCCTGTTCCGAACTAAGACCAAAACAAAACAAACACATATTACTATTACGTGATTACACAAAGACAAGTACCATCATCGGTTGCTATTACTCGTTAGGTGTACTTCGGATTCTAATTGAGTTGCAACCAAAACCCACCATCACCTTTCACCATCTCGCTTGCTTCTTGTTTCGCAACCACATAACAACCGCTGTTATCTTCTTCTTTGTGACCACCATCGACAAACCAACCCTAATCTCACTTGATCACACTCTCAACGAAACCACTACCAAAGTGAAAATCACCCTTGACATAAACCACGTACACACTTGTTTTCTTGTTTTCTGTTGTGAACCGAAAAACCACCTTTACGAAACCCGTCACCACTATCATCGCCATACTTACAACCTTCTACAACTCGCTTTTATTTTTGTTTCTGTTTATAGAACACCATCGATATAATTTTCTGTTTACCACTGCCACAATCTTGTCGTCATCACCACCATCAAAGATCACCTTGCTGTTTTCTGTCGTATTTCTATCCTTCAGAACAGTTACTGCATCACTTATGCCTTTCGTTTTCGTTTTAAACTGAAATTCAATTGATAGTGGTTATGGCGATGAACTGAATTGCTAGTGCGTATTTTTTTTCTTTGCCGACAATTCCTTAAGAGCCCCACTTGTGCAACTTAATGATTAAATGTCGGCTGTATTAATGTTGCTCACTTTCTACTATCGGGTTTAATATAAAAAAAATATATATAACCGAAACCCTTTGATGCTCGATGGACTGGTTACTTCTTTTGGACTGTTAGTGGTTCCATTTTATCAAGCAATTGGACATTATTTGTTGGGCCTTAGAAAAGTAAATAACTCAAGACTATATATCTCTTAATTGAAAACGTGAAACATGAACTGGACTACTACACAAATTCGTTCTGGGTTTCTGTTTTCCTATTGGGCCGTAAGCCCATGTCTGTTGGACTGCTGATCGAAGCCTTTTTCACAGCAACTGCACTATATTTTTTTTTTATAAAACGCGAATGAATGAGGTTAGTTGATATGGTATAATGATGATCGAAAATAAAGATGAGGAATAAGTAAATGGGTTTAATGAAGAAAGTAGAAACAGGAAGCGGGTCAAAAGAATTAGTATGGTATAAGAAAGATCAGACAGGGATGGTTTAAGTGTTGTGTTGGTGAGCTAGAGGTCTCGGGTTCAATCCCTACTTGGTGCAATTTCTTTTTAAAAAGGGTTTCTAAGGTAGTTTATAATTTTAAAATCATTGTTATTATTATTTTTGTTAAGTTAGTCATTATTATTACCATCATAATACTTATCATTATTATTATTATTATTACTATTATTAGTATTATCCTTAAAAATTATTATTTTTGAAATTATTATTATCATTATTATATTTGTTATTTGTTTTATTAAAATTATTATTTAAAAATATCATTAATATTATTATTAGTATTATTTTTATTAAAAATTATCATTTATATTAAAAGTATCATCATTACTATTATTATTATCATTATTAGAAAAATTATCATATTTATCAAAATTATTATTATTATTATTATTAATTTGAAATTAATATTACTATTATTATTATCATAATAAATATTATTATTATTATTATTGAAAAATAAAACAACTTTTAGTTATTATTATTATCAATATTATTTCGTCAAATAACTATTAGTCATATAAAGCTATATTTACTACATATAACATAACTATATTAATATCTTAATAATAAATATTAATAAATGTAACTTATTAAGGGTTTTAATGAAACACTTAATTAAGATAACAATTATATCACTATTAATATGTAAATTTGTTCGACTACAATTATATGTGTTAATATATATATATAAATGATATAGGTTCGTGAATTCGAGGCCAACCCTATAATTGTTAAATGACGTCATATGTATTTTTACTACAAAATACAGAATGGTGAGTTTCATTTACTCCCTTTTTAATTGCTTTTGCGATATATATTTTTGGGACTGAGAATACATGCAATGCTTTTACAAATGTTTTACGAAATAGACACAAGTACTTAAAAATACATTCTACGTTGAGTTGTACCATGGCATATCTCTTTATACTTGGTAGCTAATATTTACGCGAGGAGCGTAAACGCGAATCCTGTTGATAGATCTATCGGGCCTGACAACCCCAACCGGGCTGGACGACCAGTTTTAAACTGTTGCACAGTACTTCGTTTCGTTACTACACTTGGTACGGTGTAGGGTTTATTTAAGAATATGCTGCTGTGATTTAAATGTTAAGTATGGTTACCAAGTGCTCAACGACTTTTTCATACACTTGCGAGTGTATTATGTTTATGATAACGGAAATCTTGTGGTCTATTAATATATTAAAAAGATTGTTATGATAAACCTATGAACTCACCAACCTTTTGGTTAACACTTTTAAGCATGTTTATTCTCAGGTACGAATTAAGTCTTCCGCTGTGCATTTGCTCATTATAAGGACATTACTTGGAGTCGATCAACGCAATGGGACCAGATGTTGATGATTTCGTCCAGGGGGATAAGGACGGGTTGTTACATGTGGTATCAGAGCATTGGTCTTAGCGAACCAGATCTTGCATTAGTGTGTCTGACTGATAGTTGTTAGGATGCATTAGCGACTCTGGACTTTGACCTTAGTTGCATATTATAAGTATTGTTTATCATTCCTAGTGGAATATTTCCTGCCTGTCATTCCTAGGTCTAGACACGACTACCTGCACTTATTCGATAGATAGTGTATAGTTAAATTCATATCCTAGAGTATCTGTTACTGTAGACTTTATCTGACACGTTTCTTTAAATCTCTCCGTAATCTACGGGATCTCCTGTACTATACATAGATATTCAATGTAATTAGAATATCATCCGATATCTGAAAATCATTTCATATCGAAAAATCCTTTATTCAATCGTATGCAATGGAACTCACCATTAGATCAAGTCCCTCGGATTTTGATATGGATATTCACTCCAGCTCCAGAAGCAGCGTCACCAGAATGAATCAACCAATCAGCCGTCTCCAATTCATCTGATGAGTTCGTAGTCGACTTAACCAATAGAGACGAGAAGAAGGCGATCCCTTCCATCCACTACATTTCCCTCTTGGCGAAGAACCTGATGCACTTACCAGCGAACCTATTTGAAACACCATTTTCACCCTCATTTCCCGAATACCTCGCCACGATTATCTTCTATCTAAAATTTTAAACCTTATTCATCCGCTCGTTTCGATCGACAACCATCCCGGAATAATAGGAGAAGTCAACGAACCTCGCGCTCAAGTAATCAATTTGGAGAATATGGTGCAAAACCTACCAGCTCCAGCAATATCACCGACACCAACAGTACCACCAGCATCGGCACTGGTACCACCATTAACACAAGCCTCAACCTCACACGCCACAATATCACCATCTGTACTTCGAGTATGATCTTCGTTCTACATATCGTTCTACATCGATTATCTTCGCTTTACGTATCGTTCTACCTCATTTATCTTCATCCAACACGTCAATTATGTAATCTCTAATGTTTTAGAGATTATGTATTCTAGTTCTAACGATAAATCAAATGAGTTTAATATCTAATTGACTAATTAAATCCATGATTACATCTGAAGAAAATATATATGCAAGTATATTTTCATAAAGATTGTAATTAAAAATTTCTTTTGTACAAACTGTTAATGGTGAAAATATTTTAGCGGGTGGGTAATACCCGAGGAATATTTGGGTTTCACATTAATAAGTTACAATGTACATTTTTCGAATATGATTCAACAGTCATTTACTATCCTACTTACAACCACCGATATATGAATTCGTTCACCGAAAAATAACCATTTTCATTCAATTTCATATTTGGATTTTGACCTATCAGAATCCAACAAGTGGCATAATGAAGAAAATATTGGACAAAATAAAAAGTGTTAGAAACAAACAAATTAATTATGAAAAACTCTGTTAGGAATCCACGCTAACTGTTCCTAGCTAACTGTTCTTGGCTAACATTTAATTTATCGCAATTTACATTCTCGCAATTTTATTTATTGTTATTTAATTTCCGCACTTTACATACCGTCGGGACACATGTACAACAATACGTCGGATTAATTCTGAGACAACACGTTGTGCAATGGGTCATGATATATATTTATTTATTTTACGCACTATAAATAACGGGACACGTATGCAAGGTTTCGACTTATCATATCGACCCATCTATATATATTTCGGAACAACCATAGACACTCTATATGTGAAGGTGGGAGTTGGCTATACAGGGTTGGAGTTGATTCCAAAATATATATATGGTTTGAGTTGTGATCAATACTGAGACCGGTACACGGGTCACGATACGTATTAATTAATTCGAATTATATATATTTAATTTATATATGAATTTAGTGGACCATTGGACAATCGGACTATTGGACTGCTAACTTTGGACAATTAAAATGAATTAAAATATTGATTATAATATATGAAACTAAACATTTCTTCAAGTTTGCCACTTGATTTCATCTTAAACTTCATTTGTACTTCGACAATTACAATCCGCGTTCAAACCTTTTATGATTTTTGAAAACACCTCGATCGAGAGGTTGAACCAACCGCACCTCATCTATAGAAGAAAAGATCTTTGCATGTAGTTATGCACCTGAAAAGCCCTCGGAAACTTGAGTAAACGTTTAACACGTATATGTGCTAGCTCCTTCGGCGTTGTTACTTCCGAAAACAACCTTACAATCCCACTCCCAATTTGCCAAATTTTGTCACAGCTCCAACAAGTCAACTCCGACATTTCATCCGTAACAACCTTATTATAATTTTTATATATATTCGTACTCTTTCATCGTTACCGGAGAACTTTTCATATTCCACCATACTACCATCAGCATTTAACCATCTAAAAACACAATTCTCCTGAAACCACCTCGGTTTGATAACCAATGACCCAGATCCGTTAACTTTGAAAATGCTGACGAAGTAGCAGGTTGTAGATGGTCTTAATGGTCAAAAGTTGATGATAAAGAAGGAAGTGTTAGGAACGCTCGATAGAAAATTTGGTACTGAAAATCGGATTGAGCACACCATGAGGGAGTCTGTGGACAAATCACCAAAATTAAACCTATACTTAACAGATCCAGACGATTCAGTATCTGAAGAAATCTCTAGCTCCTTAATTAGTCTAAATCCTTGCGGACGAAATTCTTCATCATCTTCTGATCTTAAATAATTTAAATTCTAAGATATCATCGTATCTTTAGTTATAAATATCTTAGATATTTCTGAAGATACCTTCATAAATATCTTTATTCTAAATTATCTATCTCTTCGTGATATCCGTGTTACGTCATAAAGAAAACTATCTTAGTTTCTAAATTTCTATAAAATTTGAGTTTAAATTTATGGATGATTTTTGGAGAAGTGTAGGGAATTGAAGCATGAATTAGTATAATATAATGACGCCCGACCAACGTGATTATATTACAGTAAGTCATGCTAAATTTCTAATGTAACGTGATGATGATTCACATACCCTATCCTCAACATGTGTCATGTTACACGACTCTTTCATTCTACTTAATCTCTAAGCATATCACGGAATTATTTCCTTGATAATTCTGTTCTTCCATGATTTCAACAGTTGCTAATAAATCGTGCTATCACATTTTCTTTCTGAATAGAAGATTTCCTCAAATTCCTTGAATTCCGGGAATCCACCATGACTACGTCAGAAGTTAAGACAAAACTTTTCACCCTTTTGTGGTAGCTTCACTCATATGCTTCGTATGATCGAATTGTTATATCTATATTACTCAATGATAATAAGACTTCATTATCACTTCATGTTCGTCATAAAAACAATTTTATTGTTAGCCATGACGACCTCACCCAAATTTCGGGGACGAAATTTTTTTAACGGGTGGGTAATGTAACGACCCGGAAAATTTCGACTAAATTTTAAACCAAATTTTCCGATGACTTCCCTATTTCCTTTTAGATTCTTCAACATGTGTTACTGTGTGTGATTGATAATTATTATTGAATTATTGTATCTGTTTGTGTTTACTTTCTTTTTCTCCTAATAAATCATCTTACGGAGTACATAAATATACATATGTGGTATATGCATCATAATTACCCTACCAACTAATTATTTTCTGTCTCAATTCACAAACAAACAATCATCCAAACTGTTTACCTTTTGAATTTATGAAATTTTATTTGTTATTAGCCTACTTTATGTTACCTATTATATTCTATCATTGTCTAGTTAATACCTTTATCAATCTATATTATAGATATACTGCGCAAGAACCATGCCATCTTAAATCCACTTGTGTTGTCTGATTCATTATATGATTCTTATTTCCATCTTTCAATCTATATATACACATATATATTTGTGCATATAAAAGACATGAAGTTAAACAACCATCACCACCACTCTCTACAAAATCATCTCACCTTCACTTTCAAATCCCATCCATTTTCTACCATCTCCTCGGTTGTTTGTTATTTCCGAGAGTTATCAACCAAATAAACCCCCACCTGCTACTTCACACAATCACCTTCATCACCATCACGAACTCACCAATTTCTTTATCTCTGGGTTCGGTGATCACAAACCTATAATGGTTTTCTCCTGTTCCGAACTAAGACCAAAACAAAACAAACACATATTACTATTACGTGATTACACAAAGACAAGTACCATCATCGGTTGCTATTACTCGTTAGGTGTACTTCGGATTCTAATTGAGTTGCAACCAAAACCCACCATCACCTTTCACCATCTCGCTTGCTTCTTGTTTCGCAACCACATAACAACCGCTGTTATCTTCTTCTTTGTGACCACCATCGACAAACCAACCCTAATCTCACTTGATCACACTCTCAACGAAACCACTACCAAAGTGAAAATCACCCTTGACATAAACCACGTACACACTTGTTTTCTTGTTTTCTGTTGTGAACCGAAAAACCACCTTTACGAAACCCGTCACCACTATCATCGCCATACTTACAACCTTCTACAACTCGCTTTTATTTTTGTTTCTGTTTATAGAACACCATCGATATAATTTTCTGTTTACCACTGCCACAATCTTGTCGTCATCACCACCATCAAAGATCACCTTGCTGTTTTCTGTCGTATTTCTATCCTTCAGAACAGTTACTGCATCACTTATGCCTTTCGTTTTCGTTTTAAACTGAAATTCAATTGATAGTGGTTATGGCGATGAACTGAATTGCTAGTGCGTATTTTTTTTCTTTGCCGACAATTCCTTAAGAGCCCCACTTGTGCAACTTAATGATTAAATGTCGGCTGTATTAATGTTGCTCACTTTCTACTATCGGGTTTAATATAAAAAAAATATATATAACCGAAACCCTTTGATGCTCGATGGACTGGTTACTTCTTTTGGACTGTTAGTGGTTCCATTTTATCAAGCAATTGGACATTATTTGTTGGGCCTTAGAAAAGTAAATAACTCAAGACTATATATCTCTTAATTGAAAACGTGAAACATGAACTGGACTACTACACAAATTCGTTCTGGGTTTCTGTTTTCCTATTGGGCCGTAAGCCCATGTCTGTTGGACTGCTGATCGAAGCCTTTTTCACAGCAACTGCACTATATTTTTTTTTTATAAAATGCGAATGAATGAGGTTAGTTGATATGGTATAATGATGATCGAAAATAAAGATGAGGAATAAGTAAATGGGTTTAATGAAGAAAGTAGAAACAGGAAGCGGGTCAAAAGAATTAGTATGGTATAAGAAAGATCAGACAGGGATGGTTTAAGTGTTGTGTTGGTGAGCTAGAGGTCTCGGGTTCAATCCCTACTTGGTGCAATTTCTTTTTAAAAAGGGTTTCTAAGGTAGTTTATAATTTTAAAATCATTGTTATTATTATTTTTGTTAAGTTAGTCATTATTATTACCATCATAATACTTATCATTATTATTATTATTACTATTATTAGTATTATCCTTAAAAATTATTATTTTTGAAATTATTATTATCATTATTATATTTGTTATTTGTTTTATTAAAATTATTATTTAAAAATATCATTAATATTATTATTAGTATTATTTTTATTAAAAATTATCATTTATATTAAAAGTATCATCATTACTATTATTATTATCATTATTAGAAAAATTATCATATTTATCAAAATTATTATTATTATTATTATTAATTTGAAATTAATATTACTATTATTATTTTCATAATAAATATTATTATTATTATTATTGAAAAATAAAACAACTTTTAGTTATTATTATTATCAATATTATTTCGTCAAATAACTATTAGTCATATAAAGCTATATTTACTACATATAACATAACTATATTAATATCTTAATAATAAATATTAATAAATGTAACTTATTAAGGGTTTTAATGAAACACTTAATTAAGATAACAATTATATCACTATTAATATGTAAATTTGTTCGACTACAATTATATGTGTTAATATATATATATAAATGATATAGGTTCGTGAATTCGAGGCCAACCCTATAATTGTTAAATGACGTCATATGTATTTTTACTACAAAATACAGAATGGTGAGTTTCATTTGCTCCCTTTTTAATTGCTTTTGCGATATATATTTTTGGGACTGAGAATACATGCAATGCTTTTACAAATGTTTTACGAAATAGACACAAGTACTTAAAAATACATTCTACGTTGAGTTGTACCATGGCATATCTCTTTATACTTGGTAGCTAATATTTACGCGAGGAGCGTAAACGCGAATCCTGTTGATAGATCTATCGGGCCTGACAACCCCAACCGGGCTGGACGACCAGTTTTAAACGGTTGCACAGTACTTCGTTTCGTTACTACACTTGGTACGGTGTAGGGTTTATTTAAGAATATGCTGCTGTGATTTAAATGTTAAGTATGGTTACCAAGTGCTCAACGACTTTTTCATACACTTGCGAGTGTATTATGTTTATGATAACGGAAATCTTGTGGTCTATTAATATATTAAAAAGATTGTTATGATAAACCTATGAACTCACCAACCTTTTGGTTAACACTTTTAAGCATGTTTATTCTCAGGTACGAATTAAGTCTTCCGCTGTGCATTTGCTCATTATAAGGACATTACTTGGAGTCGATCAACGCAATGGGACCAGATGTTGATGATTTCGTCCAGGGGGATAAGGACGGGTTGTTACAGTGCACCATCTTGAAACGTGCACGAAGCATACTTTGACTTGTCTCCGTTCGCACAATTACTGATTTTGAAAACGGACTCCATCTTTTCAAACCATCGGGTTAGACCGACTGGTCCCTCGGTTCCACTAAACGTCTGTGGTTTGCATCCTTGAAAAGTTTTGTATGAGCATCCGTTTCGTGAGTTTGTGTTTACGGCTGCTGCTTTGGCTGCTGCTTCGGCTGTTGCTTTTGCTGCCTCGGCTGCAGCAATTCTTTCATTCACACGTTTCTCGGCTAGTTGCTCAAACTCAGCATCCGACATTTGAGACATGTTTCTTCAATAAACACAACAGAGATAATTTAATCATATAGAATATTATAGGTAAAATGAGTTGTCAATAGTTAATCGTAGCATATTAATAATATGAACCAATTATTATAAAAGGTTTTTCTTCTTATTAGCATTTTATAATTATTTCTAGGGTATTACCTACCCGTTAAGTTCATACATAATAGCTAGTACAAGGAATAAACTACTAAAATCCTAATAATATTCCACTATGAAAAATTATAGCGAGTTACTACATTATTATGTAATAATAATAATAAGAAGTAGTAATAATACAAATAATCATTCCATGCATTTATTATTAATAAACCAAAATAATACAATACCATACAATACTGATATTTTACATATGCTTATTTTACATAACAAGATAGAGTAGCACACATAAGCAATAAAATAGCGCATGGAAGATTTATGGTTGCGAGGTCGTTTATTCAGAACTATCGGAAACTTCTTCCCATTTGGTTCTCTCTGCCAATTGTTTGTGTGCACATGGTCCGACAGACATTCTGGCAGTGTATTTTATTTTTAGTTGGGGTTTTGAGGTACTCGTTGCCTCAGTGGGTTTAATACAATAAGGGTGGTTACGGATCGAATGGTCCTGTTCTTTTTTAATAATTAAGGACATTTTATTATTGTGGTTGTTTTTATTATCTATAGCAAGTTGGAATTTCTCCTTAGTGATCTCTTTTATTTCATTAGCGAAATCATCCTCCTTACTGATCTCGTCTGATGACGAACTGTCTGAGTCATGTGTAGGAGAATATGATGACGAACTGCAAGAATATGTACCGGTGGTCATGAATCGAAATCTGCCAGGCGTAATCGGCACAACCCGCCCATCGACGGTATATCTGGACCAAAATCCATATTTGTTTAGAAATGGATGATCCTCGTTCACTCCAGGGATCATGGGTCCATGCCAACGATACTGTGGCTCCGAAAAACTAAAGCTGGGTGGAGCTGGAACCTCCTCTGGGTTTACCGGGAGTTGAGATTCCCCGGCTAACACAATTTCTTCTTTAATAGGTATTGGAACGCCCTTTTCAGTTGTGGATATAATATATTCAGTGTCCGATTCCGAGTCGTACTAAATGATAGGATTAGAAGAAGTCATCTATCACATAATTGAAACAACAATTACGTTAGCATATAAATATATCACATATAATGTTTTTGACCAAATGATAAGCAAAAATCAGTAAAAACAGATATGGTCATAGTCCAGACTGACTAATGCATCCTAACAATTACCAGTTAAACACACTAATGTAATTTTTGGTTCCCTATGACCTCAAGCTCGGATACCAACTGTAACGACCCGTCAAAATTGCTATTGACGCGGCACGTTAATCATTGATTCCACAGTGAGGTTTTGACCTCTATATGATACGTTTTGATAAAATATTGCATTCATTAAAATAAGTGACTTTCTAAACATAGAAAGTTATAAACATGTGGGCGAGTGCTTAGATATAAGCAAAACCCCGAAATACATAAGTCTTTAATTTACAGGTTGACATCACAGTCCAATTATTTATTACACAACGCAGTTTTATTTTGAATGCAATAAACTTTGTACAAAGCATGAGAGACTCCATGCAGGCAACAAGCACATCACAGCGGAAGCATTCTAAGGACCTGAGAATAAAACATGCTAAAAAGTCAACACGAATGTTGGTGAGTTATAGGTTTAATTGCTCGAGTCATAAACATATATAAAGATAGACCACAAGATTTCATCAAAAGTTTATCAATAGATTCTACGTAACAGAGCACCCTGGTAACTAAACTTAACGCTATAGTGATAATTACCCCATTCGTTTTAATACACGCAAACCAACGTGTCTTAAACTCAAATAACATACGTCCGTTAAAAGGCTAGCGCTCTAGCTCGGACGGGAATGTCAAGCCCTATGGATCCATATACAATTATTCGCGCCCACCAGTCCATATCCTATGTACTGGCAGCTACTACTTACCAAAGCTAAGGGATTTCTGGTTTAACTCAGTGTAGAATTTAGTATGTACTTGTGTCTTATCGCGTTTAAAATAAATTGCATGTATTCTCAGCTCAAAAATATTTAAAGTATTTAAAAAGGGATCTATAACTCACAGTTCAATATTGAGACTCAATATTGTTGGCAAATTGCGTAGACGTAATGATGGTAGACGACTGTATGGTTGGCCTTGGATTCAAGAACAATACCCCGAACAATACCCAATATTTCCTTAGCTTAAAGCGGTTTGAAACCCGAATTAAAACACCCTCGAATATACTTTATTATTATTAAACTTAAATTAAAATTATAATTATAATTATAAATTAAAATTTAAATTACATATGAAAATAAAATATGAATTATATCGTCGAACAAACTGGCCTTTTATAGTACTTTTCGATTTACTGTAGCTCATGCGATCGCATGAGTTTTCAGGGTTTTTGCCATGCGATCGCATGACCGCCTTTTTCATTTTTGTTTGCTAGTTCGTCGACATCAAATAGTTTTTACTGTAGCAAATAGTGTTTTACTGTAGTAATAGTGTTTTACTGTAGCAAATAGGGTTTACTGTAGCAAATCACTGTAGCAAAATAGTGTTTCACTGTAGCAAAATACGGTTTCACTGTAGCAAATAGTGTTTTATTGTAGTAAAGTAATTTTTACTGTAGCAAATAGGGTTTTACTGTAGGAAAGTCGTTTTTACTTGTACATATATATATATATATATATATATACATACATATAATTGTTCATGAATCGTCGAGAGTAATCAAAGGTAATTGTATATATGAAACAGTTCTAAAATTTTGAGACTCAATCTAACAGACTTTGTTTAGCGTGTTAAAATAATAAATCGTATAGAGAATTAGTTTAAATAAGTCAAAAAATTTCGGGTCATCACAGTACCTCCCCCTTAAAGAAAATTTCGTCCCGAAATTTTGAGTAGTACCTGTTTCATGAGCGATATCAGTGAACAAATGTGGATACTTTTGCTTCATCTGATCTTCACGTTCCCAAGTAAACTCGGGTCCTCGTCTTGCGTTCCAACGAACCCTAACTATCGGTATTTTGCTTTGTTTTAATTGTTTGACCTCACGGTCCATGATTTCAACAGGTTCTTCGATAAAATGGAGTTTATCATTGATTCGTATTTCGTCAAGAGGAATTACGACATCCTCTTCAGCTAAACATTTCTTCAAATTTGACACGTGAAATGTGTTGTTAACACTACTAAGTTCTTGCGGTAGCTTTAATTGATAAGCAACTGTTCCAATTCTTTCGGTGATTTCAAAGGGTCCTACGTACCTAGGACTTAGCTTTCTTCGTTTACCGAATCGTACAACGCCTTTCCAGGGTGACACTTTCAACATGACTTTGTCGCCCACTTGAAATTCTAGCGGTTTTCTTCTTACATCAGCATAACTCTTTTGGCGACTCATGGCCGTTTTCAATCGCTGTTGTATTTGAATGATCTTTTCGGTGGTTTCGTGAATAATTTCTGGTCCAGTAAGTTGTCTTTCTCCTACTTCACTCCAACATATAGGAGATATGCACTTTCTACCGTAAAGTGCTTCAAATGGCGCTGCGTTGATGCTCGTATGATAGCTGTTATTGTATGAAAATTCTGCCAACGGTAAGTGTCGATCCCAACTGGTTCCAAAGTCAATCACGCATGCCCGTAACATATCTTCCATTGTTTGTATTGTTCTTTCACTTTGACCATCTGTCTATGGGTGATAAGCTGTAATGACCCGGACTTTTTCGATCGATCTATACTTATAAGATTAATATTTACATAAATTAAACCTTACCAACATGATAAGCAATCCAAATTGTTGAGATTTATGTTTTTGAAAAGAGTTTTACACAACGTTTGACCGTCTAGTTTGACCGATGATATCACGAACTATATAATATATGATAATTATACGTTTGTGTATATATATGTATATATACATATTTAACATGATCTAAGGATGTTTTAATATCTCATTTTGTATTAATAACAATAAGTTATAAGTATATTTTGAAACTACTAATTTAAGTTTTCAAAACAATAACCATACGTAACGTTATTTGACATAAAAACTTATGACCTATAATGTTTATACATATATCGTATATGTAATGTATTTAATCACTTTTTAAGGACTTAAATGCATAAAACAATATAAGTATATTCACAAAAGATAACTATATTTGAATCCTCGTTCCGTTTTCACAAGATTTCTATACGTATATTTAGAGTATATGTACTCGTATCATACCTAGCTTCTATACGTATTTACTATTAGTATATACATATCAAATCACCACCAACCAGCCCTTGTTCATGCCTTATGTATAAGGTAATTACTTTGTATGATTGTATGACTAATTACACAAGATTACAAGCTTGGAAATTTGTCCTTGTTCCCCCCTTGCTCACGTTTTAAATGGCCATCACCAAGCCATGTTTAGCTCACCATTTCTACTCCTAAACTACTCTCTAATTCACCTACTTACAAGTCATAAGAAACCCATAACCATTCAGCTAGTATCCATGAAGATCTAGCCATAAAAACAACACTTAATCACCATAGGAAAACCCTTACAAAAACACTTCAAGAATCCTTCCAAGAACACAAGTTTACTTCCAATCTTTCATCCAACTCCACCACTCTTTTGGTTCTAGGTTTTTACTTCTCTTTTACAGCAATCTTGTCCAAGTAACTTGAGGTAGTAACTTTGTTCATAACCTTATTCGATTCATATATATATAGCTATCTTATTTTATGGTATACAATTGTAACAACAAGAACATAGTTTGAATGATTTCAAACTTGTTTGCAAACTAAATAGATCCTTCTAACTTAACTTTTAAAATACTTAAAGACCTGTAATATATCATAAATATATGCTAATTTAACAAGGTATAACTTGGTTTTTCAAAGAACACCTTAAAAACTGAATTTACGACGTCGGAGTGCAACCGGGGGCTGTTTTGGGTTGGATAATTAAAAACTATTTTGAACCTTGAATTGGAGGTTTATTTTCTGGAAAAATGATATTTACTATGAATATGATAACACATAAAAATTTCATGATTTAACTCAAAGTATAAGTATTTTTAGAAAAATAATCATTTAATGTTGTTTACATAAGGGAAAATGATTAACTTCATAAGTTTCACCAAAGTTTGACCTATGACCTGTGATTTCGAATACAAACTAAGGTATTTACAGTTCATATTCTTAAAGAAGGACTCGATCCAAGGAAGTGGCAAGTTGAACCAACGAAAACGGAGTTGTAACGAAGAAACTATGACCAAAACGAGATCGGATATCCAAAACTAGTTTAGCCACGAAAATAATTGGAGAAAAATTTAATAAATCACATCTTTCTAAAATAACATGATATTTTATATATATGTACTCATAATTTAATTTTATATATTTCAGGATCACCCGTAAACAACACGAGAAGATTAATCATAAGACCTCATGCACGTACGCAACACGTCATTTGACAACACCGGTACTTTATGTACGCAACACGTCATTTGACAACACCGGTACCGTGGGTCAAGATTAATCCCGACCAATACGATTACGATGGGGGTTTTATTTATTTCGATGGGGGTTTATTTATTTATTAAACACCTAAATATGAACCATTAAAATTGAATTGCTAACTACGGACTAAGAAGACATTAAAAGTATTATAAGTATATATATACGTGACGATTGTTTAAAATGAAAATATATTGATATATTATATATGGATAGGTTCGTGATATCAACCGGAGACCAAGTCAAAATATATATATCTTCAAGGCAAAAGTGAGTATATAGTCCCACTTTTAAACTCTAAGTATTTCGGGATGAGAATACATGTATTTTATGTTTTACGTTATGGACACAAGTAACTGAAAAATATATTCTACGTTGAGTTGTACCACTGGCATACTTCCCTGTAGCTTGGTAACTATTATTTACAGCGGTATTGTAAACGCGAATCCTGTTGATAGATCTATCGGGCCTGACAACCCCAACCGGACTGGACGACCAGTATTCAACGGTTGCACAGTACTTCGTTTCGTGACTACACTTGGTACGGTGTAGTAAGATTTCATAATAAAGGGAATATGCGACGTGATTAAATGTTAAGTATGGTTACCAAGTGCTCAACCACTTAGAATATTTTTATTAAAATGTTTACATATGAAATCTTGTGGTCTATATTTATATCGCTGCCGGCATTAAACCTATATCTCACCAACTTTATGTTGACGTTTTAAACATGTCTATTCTCAGGTGATAACTAAAAGCTTCCGCTGCAACATGTTGAACTTAAACAAGATCTTGAGTATGCATATTTGTGTCAAAAATAAAACTGCATATCGGAGGATTTGTAATGTAAAATATGCTAGAAATCGTATTGTTATCATCATATGTAAAGTTTGTAAGTCTAAGATTATCGCTAAACGATAATCATCTTTATATTGTCTAAAGCTTGTATTAAAATAAGAGTTATGGTTTGTAATGTAAAATAAATGCAGTTGTTCTTTTAAAAATGTCGCATATAGAGGTCAATACCTCGCAATGAAATCATACGTTATCTAACTCGTTCTTATGGTTAAGGACGGGTTATGACATGTGGTATCAGAGCGGTGGTCTTAGCGAACCAGGTTTGCATTAGTGTGTCTAACTGATAAGTCGTTAGGATACATTAGTAAGTCTGGACTTTGACCGGGTCTGATTTAAAAACCATTGCTTATCATTGTTGGTTAAAATTTATATGTAAATATTATGTAGTACTAATGGGTTAGTTGTTGTGTGATAGATGTCGGGCTCAAAACTTGTCATCACATTCAGCGACTCCGAACCAGAATCTTCAGATGGTGTTCCAGGCATTAACCTATCCGATGACGAAAATAATATCTTTGGGGAAGACTCACAAATTTCGGATGAACCGACTATAGAGAACCCGGAAAGTGAACCCGAGGAGGAAAGTGAACCCGAGGAAGAAAAACAGGAAATTACGAAAGACAAGTTCGAACTAGGAAAGAAACGAAAGGCTAATGAATTAGAAAATTTAAATCCCGAGTTTAGTGAGGATGATGTGGCACCAACTCCACTAGACACTACCACCCCTATTCCCACTATTCCTATTCGTTCTATCCCGGCATCTAGTTCTTCAGCCCCACAGCCAAAATATAGGCAGACAGCCAGGATAAGCGTTAAGCGATTCTTTGAACCTAAACGTCCTAGAAAATAGACCAAACGATGCGCTGCCGTATTAAACCATGGGAACATATAATGTTTTGTATAATATTATTAGTGTGGTTTGCTTAATGTTCGATGTAAGATAAGCATATGTAAAATAGTGAAGTATGAAATGCAATAATTTTCCATGGTTAAGTATTATTTAGATGGTAGTAATTGGTTCTGTACTAAGCTATTAAGTATGGACATTAACGGGTAGGTACTACCCTAGATATAATTATAAAATGCTAATAAGAAGAAAAGGCTTTTATAATAATACCTGGTTCATATTATTAATAAGCTATAATGTACTGTAAATATACACTACATCTATAATATTCCATGTGAATAATTATTTTCTTTTCATTCTTATAGAAGAATATGGCGCGATTGAATCGAATGACGGAACAAGAAGTTGAGGAATTCATCAACCAGCGAGTGAACGACAGAATGTTATGGGTCGAGGCTGCAAGAGCTGCCGCAGTTAACCCAAATCCTCGTATAGGATGCACCTACAAAACTTTTCAAGCTTGCAAGCCCTCATCATTCAGTGGAACAGAAGGACCGATCGGTTTAACCCGGTGGATAGAAAAGATGGAGACTGTGTTTAAAATCAGTGGTTGTGTTGAAAAGGACATGACCAAGTATGCATAGTGCACTTTACAAGATAGTGCACTCACGTGGTGGAAAAATTATGTGAAGGCTGTAGGAGGAGATGTAGCTTATGATACTCCATGGGAAGAATTCAAAATAATGTTAATCAACGAGTATTGTCCAAGGAACGAGGTTAGGAAGTTGGAAGATGAATTACGAAGCCTGAAGGTTGTTGGTACTGAAATCACCAACTACAATCAGCGATTCATGGAATTAGTTTTGCTATGTCCTGAATTGGTTCCAACCGAAGAACGGAAGATTGAAATGTACAAAGATGGTTTGCCCAAAAAGGTCAAGGCAAATGTTACAGCATCGAAACCTAAGACAATTCATGAAGCTATAACCATGGCAAACGAGCTAATGGATCAGGTCATCATGGATAAGAAAGTATCCAATACTGATGTGAAGGTATCAGGTAACAAAAGAAAGTGGAATGGAAATTATGATCGAGGTAACCAACAACAATCTTTTAAGAACCAAGAAATCACGCAAGGTGCGGGTAGTGGTTTAAGCTTTGGTTACAAAGGACAAAATCCTTTATGTAACCGATGCCACAAACATCACTCTGGCTACTATAATGTGGTATGCAACAAATGTAATCGAAAGGGTCATCTTGCTGAAGATTGTAGGGCTCTCGTTACAAATACAAATGGTACCAAGACTCCTGCCACCAATGTAAATAGAACTGCTTTGGCTACCATTACTTGTTATGGGTGTGGAAAACAAGGTCACTATAAGAGCCAGTGCCCGAATCCTGAGAAGAATATCGGACCTGCACGTGGGAGAGCATTTATTATTAATGCTAGAGAGGCATGTGAAGACCCGGAGCTTGTTACGGGTACGTTTACCATTAATAACTTATCAGCATCTATTATATTTGATACTGGTGCCGATAGAAGTTACGTGAGTAGAGACTTTTACGCTAAATTGAATTGTTCATCGTTACCTCTAGATGCTAAGTACATGATTGAGTTAGCTAATGGTAAACTAATTAAAGCCGATAAAATTTGTCGTGATTGTAAAATAAATTTAGCCGGAGAAACGTTTAAAATTGACTTGATACCCGTAGAATTAGGAAGTTTTGATGTAATAGTATGCATGGACTGGACGTCCAAAGTAGGAGCTGAAGTTGTGTGTGCCAAGAAGGCAATTCGCATTCCTTGTAAGGATAAAATGCCGGTGATGATTTATGGAGAGAAGGGTAACTCAAAGCTAAAAATCATTAGCTGTTTGAAAGCCAAGAAGTGTTTAGAAAAGGGATGTTATGCTATTCTAGCACATGTTATTAAAGTCGAAAAGAAAGAAAAAGAGAAGTGCATCAACGACGTGCCTGTGGCAAGAGATTTTCCTGAAGTTTTTCCTGAAGAGTTGCCGGGATTACCTCCATTTAGATCTGTAGAATTTCAAATAGATTTATTACCAGGAGCTGCACCAATTGCCCATGCTCCATATAGACTTGCACCGTCCGAGTTAAAAGAACTTCAGAGTCAGTTAAAAGAATTACTGGATCGTGGATTCATACGACCAAGTACTTCACCGTGAGGAGCTCCGATTCTATTTGTTAAAAAGAAAGATGGATCTTTTAGGATGTGTATAGATTATCGTGAATTAAATAAGTTAACTATCAAAAATCGGTATCCACTACCGAGAATTGACGACTTATTTGATCAACTCCAAGGATCATGTGTGTACTCGAAAATTGACCTAAGATCGGGCTATCATCAATTACGCGTCAAAGAAGAAGATATACCGAAAACTGCTTTTCGGACACGTTACGGTCATTACGAATTTTTGGTCATGCCGTTTGGATTGAAGAATGCGCCAGCTGTATTCATGGACCTCATGAATCGAGTTTGTAGTCCATATTTAGATAAGTTTGTTATTGTTTTCATTGATGACATTCTTATCTATTCCAAGAGTGAGCAAGAGCATGAGCAGCATTTAAGGTTGATATTAAAGTTGTTGAGAAAAGAACAACTATATGCTAAATTTTCTAAATGTGCTTTCTGGTTGAAAGAAGTGCAATTTCTTGGCCACGTTGTTAGTAGCAAAGGAATTCAGGTTGATCCAGCAAAAATTGAAGCCATTGAAAAATGGGAGACTCCTAAGATACCAACGCAGATACGCCAATTTTTGGGTTTAGCCGGTTATTATAGAAGGTTTATTCAAGATTTTTCCCGAATAGCTAAGCCGTTGACAGCGTTAACGCAAAAAGGGAAGAAATATGAATGGACTTCTGAGCAGGAGAGTGCATTTCAATTACTAAAGAAGAAGTTAACTACGGCGCCTATTTTATCGTTACCTGAAGGGAGCGATGATTTTGAAATATATTGTGATGCTTCGCGACAAGGTTTTGGTTGCGTTCTTATGCAACGGAAGAAAGTTATTGCATACGCATCCCGACAATTGAAGATTCACGAGCGGAATTATACGACGCATGATCTAGAACTGGGAGCAGTCGTGTTTGCATTGAAGATATGGAGACACTATTTGTATGGGGTTAAATGCACTGTGTTTACTGATCATAAAAGCCTTCAACATATTTTTGATCAGAAACAGCTGAACATGAGGCAACGTAGGTGGGTCGAGTTAATAAATGACTATGATTGTGAAATTCGTTATCATCCCGGGAAAGCGAATGTGGTGGCTGACGCACTAAGCAGAAAGGAACGAGAACCAATTCGAGTACGAGCGATGAACATAAAAATTCGTATGAATCTCAACTCACAAATCAAAGAAGTTCAACGAGAAGCACTTACTAAAGAAAATATAGGAAATGAAATAATGAAGAAGTATGAGAAGCAACTCGTTATACGGGAAGATGGAATTCGATATTTTGCAAATCGTATTTGGGTACCAAAGTTGGGTGGATTAAGGAAGTTGATATTGAACGAGGCACATAAGACAAGATACTCGATACATCATGGAGTTAGAAAGATGTACCAAGATCTTAAGACACATTATTGGTGGCCTAATTTAAAGACAGACATTGCAACATATGTTGGGGAGTGTTTAACTTGTTCCAAAGTCAAAGCAGAACACCAAAAGCCGTCAGGGTTACTTCAACAACCAGAAATCCCAGAATGGAAATGGGATGGTATTACCATGGATTTCATCACGAAGTTACCAAAGATTGCCTGGGGATACGACACCATTTGGGTGATTGTTGATCGTCTTACCAAATCTGCACATTTCTTGCCTATAAAGGAAACGGATAGAATGGAGAAATTATTACGATTATATATAAAGGAAATAGTTTCAAGGCATGGAATACCTATTTCCATTATATCTGATCGTGATAGTAGATTTACCTCAAAGTTCTGGCAATCACTACAGGAGGCACTAGGAACTCGTTTGGATATGAGTACCGCATATCATCCGCAAACCGACGGGCAGAGTGAAAGAACAATTCAGACTCTTGAAGACATGCTCAGGGCATGTGTGATCGATTTTGGAAACGGATGGGATAAGTATTTACCGTTAGCAGAATTCTCGTATAATAATAGTTATCATGCGAGCATTAAAGCTGTGCCATTCGAAGCATTGTACGGAAGGAAGTGTAGATCTCCTATTTGTTGGAATGAAGTAGGAGATCGACAATTAACTGGTCCCGAGATCATACACGAAACGACTGAGAAGATAGTACAAATCAAGGAGAGATTGAAAACAGCCCGTAGTCGCCAAAAGAGCTACGCCGATGTCCGAAGGAAACCATTAGAGTTTCAGATCGGTGACATGGTTATGTTAAAAGTGTCACCTTGGAAAGGTGTAATACGTTTTGGAAAAAGAGGTAAACTGAACCCAAGGTATGTAGGCCCGTTCAAGATCACCGAACGCATTGGACCGGTAGCTTATCGACTCGAGTTACCGCAACAACTCGCCGGAGTACATAATACATTTCACGTCTTGAACCTTAAAAAGTGTCTTGCAAAGGAAGACCTCACCATTCCTCTTGAAGAAATTCAAGTTGACGAGAAACTACAATTCATAGAAGAACCAATCGAGATCATGGACCGTGAAGTTAAACTGTAATGACCCGCACTTTTTCGATCATTCTATATTTATAAGATTAATATTTACATAAATTAAACCTTACCAACATGACAAGCAATCCAAATTGTTGAGACTTATGTCTTCGAAAAGAGTTTTACACAACGTTTGACCGTTCAATTTGACCGATGATATCACGAACTATATAACATACGATAATTATACGTTTATGTATATATATGTATTTATATATATTTAACATGATCTAAGGATGTTTAACATCTCATTGGGTACTAATAACAATGAGTTATAAGTATATTTTGAAACTACTAACTTAAGTTTTCAAAACGATAACTATACGTAACGTTCTTCGACATAAATACTTATAACCTATAATACTTATACATGCATCGTATAGATATGTATTTTATCACTTTTAAAGGGCTTACATACATAAAACAATATAAGTATATTTACAAAAGATAGCTATATTTGAATCCTCGTTCCGTTTTCTCAAAGATTTCTACACGTATATCTAGGGTATATGTACCCGTATCATACGCAGCTTCTAGATGTATTTACTATTGGTATATACCAATAAAAATCTGCTCCTTAGCAGCCTTAAATGATTAAGAAACATGTGGAAGCAACCATTTGTCAAGTAGCATGAATTATTTAGCAAGAAAACAAAGTTAGGTATCTTTTTTTCCTTTATAACCTAAAAACGTTTTTATGCATGCACACCATTTCTTCACCCCATTTTCTCATACTTACACTCCCATTTCTCCCTCAAAATACTCTTAACTTCATACTTGATCATCTCCAAGCATTTTCCCCATCATTTAGCTTCAAAAACATCACTTAATCACCATAAGAAAACCCTTACAAAAACACTTCAAGAATCCTTCCAAGAACACAAACTTACTTCCAATCTTTCATCCAATTCCATCACCCTTTTAGTTCTAGGTTCTTACTCCTCTTTTACAGCAACCTTGTCCAAGGAACTTGAGGTAGTAACTATGTTCATAACCTTATTCGATTCATATATATATAGCTATCTTATTTTGTGGTATAAAATTTTAACAACAAGAACATAGTTTGAAAGTTTTCAAACTTGTTTGCAAACTAAATAGATCCTTCTAACTTAACTTTTAAAATACTTCAAGACCTGTAATATAACTTAATTACATGCTAATTTAACAAGGTATAACTTGGTTTTTCAAAGAACACCTTAAAAACTGTTTTTACGACGTCGGAGTGCAACCGGGGACTGTTTTGGGTTGGATAATTAAAAACCATCTTAAACTTTGAATTGGAAGTTTATCTTCTGGAAAAATGATTTTTAATATGAATATGATAACACATAAAAATTTCATGATTTAATTCAAAGTATAAGTATTTTTAGAAAAATAATCATTTAAGGTTGTTTACATAAAGGAAAATGTTTAACTTCATAAGTTTCACTAAAGTTTCACCTATGCCGTGTGATTTTGAATACAAACCAAGGTATTTTCAGTTCATAGTCTTAAAGAGGAACTCGATCCAAGGAGATGGCAAGTTGAATCAACGAAAACGGATTTGTAACGAAGAAACTATGACCGAAACAAAATTGGTTATCCAAGACTTGTTTAACTTCGGGATTAATTGGGAAAAATTAAATAAAATCACATCTTTCTAAGATAACATGATATTTTATATATATGTACTTATAATTCAATTTTATATGGTTCAGGATCACCCATAAACAATACGAGAAGATTAATCATAAGATCCCATGTTTGTACGCAACACGTCATTTGACAACACCGGTACTTTATGTACGCAACACGTCATTTGACAACACCGGTACCGTGGGTCAAGATTAATCTCGACCAATACATATACGATGGGGTTTTATTTATTTCGTTGGGGGTTTTATTTATTTCATTGCGGGTATATTAAACATCTACAAATGAACCATTAAAATTGAATTACTAACAACGAAATGCTAACTACGGACTAAGGAATTATTCAAAGTATTAAAAGTATAACAAGTATATATATGAGACGGTTGTTTAAAAAGAAAAGGTATTGATATATTATATATGGATAGGTTCGTGATATCAACCGGAAGACCAAGTCAAAAATATATATATCTTCAAGACGAACGTGAGTATATAGTCCCACTTTTAAACTCTAAATATTTCGAGATGAGAATACATGTATTTTATGTTTTACGTTATGGACACAAGTAACTGAAAAATATATTCTACGTTGAGTTGTACCACTGGCATACTTCCCTGTAGCTTGGTAACTAATATTTACAGCGGTATTGTAAACGCGAATCCTGTTGATAGATCTATCGGGCCTGACAACCCCAACCGGACTGGACGACCAGTATTCAACGGTTGCACAGTACTTCGTTTTGTGACTACACTTGGTACGGTGTAGTAAGATTTCATATTAAAGGGAATATGCGACGTGATTAAATGTTAAGTATGGTTACCAAGTGCTCAACCACTTAGAATATTTTTATTAAACTGTTTATATACGAAATCTTGTGGTCTATATATATATATTGCTGCCGGCACTAAACCTATATCTCACCAACTTTATGTTGTAACATCCCGCGTTTTTCCGTTAAATTTAATTTTAACACCGTCTTTTTTTTTAAAACATAATCTTTCGTATTTAAAGTAATAGTTTCCGTGAGTAACGTTCATTATATTTCCGCTATTTAATTATAACATCACTCGGTTACTCGAGCGTTTTTAAAATATTTCGTTGGTTAATTCCCGCACCCGCTTTGAAACTTGAGGGACCGAAGTTGTCAAGTGGGCAAACTAGTTGACTAGGTCAACTAGTCAACCCACCATTCTCATCCATTCAATCCCTCCATCTCTCTCCCTTTTCTCTCTAGCTCAAGAACCCCATTTCTCCCAACTTCACTAAATCATCATCTAAATTCGATCTAGGAGGCTTACAACAAAACAAATTACATTTTCGTGATCCTCTCTTCATCCTCTACGATTTGATACTAACTACACCGATTTTGGGTAACATTTCTAAAACTCTAGATTTCTTTAAATTCGTGTTTTTGACTTGAAATGTTGTTAGTTAGTGTCTATGGCTCGTGTCTAGCATGATTATATGATTTGTATGCTCGATCTTGATGTTTTGGTGTAACTAGCTTGAAAATGAAAAGTGGATGCTTAATCCTTGATTTTGGATGAGTTAATGTTGTTAGATTGTTAAAGTGCATGTTTTAATTGTGTTACTAGTATCATTAGCCACATTTGGGTGTGTAGGTTGATTAAGGAAACTTCAAAAACCCGATTAATGATTTTGTGATGTTTGACTAGGGTTTGATAGTTCTTGACATGAACTTTTGGATGCTTAAATGCCATGGAATGTTAATTGTTAGTGTCTAGTAGTAATGTATGCTTCATTACCTTCAAAACGGCATATCGTATGTGTAAATTGGATTCCCGAATCATAAAATACGTTTTACGAACTTGAAACTTGAAAATAAACCTTTCTCGATCAATTGACGAGTTTTCGTTTATTGTAAATGATGTTTTTGATTGATGATATGTGGTTAGTTGTATTCCTTGTCGAAATAGCTTTCCGATGATATAAAATACATGTTCTAATTGTTTGCGGATCATAAAATGTGATTGTTTGTGTTTTGGTTCGTGCATACTTTGAAAACTGACCAGAAATCCCTGCACAGAGGGTGGCGCGGCGCGCCCCTACCCCGCGCGGCGCGCCAAATGGCCTGGCCAGAATTCTGTCCAACTTGGTCAATTTTTGAATAATGTTTGGCATGCTACGCACCTCCGATTAACATGTAACTTGGCCAACATGCTCATATATGATTTCTAAGATTAGAAAAATAGTTCGGAACCCGACCCGAACGTGTTGACTTTCGTTGACTTTGACCGACCAAAGTTTGACTTTTTGTCAAACTTAACCAAATGATTATGCAACCTTCCTAACTTATTTATATACTTGTATCTTGCATGAAACTTGGCAATTTGATTTCACATGCTAAATAATCGAGTCGTAACGAGCCATAGGACTAATTGAACATCTTTGACCTATCGTGTTTACCGTTATTGATACAACCTATTGTTTAGGTCAAGACTAGCATTGTTCTTTGCACACGTTTACTTGTTGAAGTACTTTACTACTCGTGCACTCAAGGTGAGATCATAGTCCCACTTTTACTCTTTTTGAACTTACATTTGGGATGAGAAAACATAAACATTTCTTTTACTAAGTGAACACAAGTACAGGAAAACAAACATTCTACATACGAGTTTAGAACAAAATCCTCAATTCGATTATCATTAGTTACACTTGCCGGGTGTAAGCGAGAACTTATGTTGTATGGATCCATATGGGTTTGACAAACCCTCATTCAAACGGTTCGCTACCGTTTACGAATGAAATATATTTTCGAGAAACAGTGTATGTTCTAGCACTAAGTGATGGGGTTCAATGGAAGGAAATGTTAAGCATTGATAATTGGGTGCTCGTGAAACAAACTTTTGGAATGTATTACTATTATTTCATTGATGCAAATCTTGTGGTTCACTTGTACTTACTTACTTAAACCTATGATTTCACCAACGTTTTCGTTGACAGATTTCTATGTTTTTCTCAGGTCATGCACGATATGTGAAACATGCTTCCGCTTACTATTTGATACTTGCATCCGATGTCGAGTATACATGCATTTCATGGAGCGTCTTTTGACTTTACTTTAAACCGTGTCGCCTAGATTTCAATCGTACTTATAACGTTGTAACTTAACTTTTGGTTGAACAATCCTTGTAAACTTTGAAAAAATCTTTATTTTGAAATAAAGGCGACATATTTTGGTCAAACGTTATCTTAAAGACTTATAATCAGGTAATGGGACCCACGTAGCCGACGCCGTCACTTGACGATTTGTCGGGGTCGCTACAGTTGGTATCAGAGCCTTGGTTGTAGGGATTTAGAGTTCATTTGTGTCCACCCCGAGTCATAGGGTACATAGGTGAATCTAGACTACAACCGGCATATAGACTGAAGTAGGAATTATTTGACAAATTGTGCATTTATACTCGAACTCTTCTATCATATCTAACTCGCATTCGATCTTGATCTTACGTTGATAAATTTTGTTGATGCGCCACCTTGACTTTATGAAGTAATGTTAAATGCACATGAGAATCAGGGTAATATAATTTCCGGGATTATATTACGGTGATTCACATGGACGTTCCGACATTATGACGTAAAGAATTTAAGGCGAGTCAAGGAAAAATTTCCTCTCTATCCTATTTCCATACTCCGGTTAGTATTGTTGAAAATACTAACCAACGATATTCTTGTCTCATGAAGGAACAATGGCTCACCAAGGTCAACACAATACTCCTCTCGAAACTCTGGAACAAGCTCTTCAACAAATGATAACCACCGCCGTGGGTACGGCCGTGGCCGATCACTTTTCTAACAACAACAATCATGGGGCCGGTAATTCAATCGAGGGTTGCTCCTACAAGAACTTCATGAAGTACAATCCTCCCACTTTCAATGGAACCGAAGGACCGGTTGCTCTCACCCGATGGTTCGAACAAACAGAAGCCGTTTTTAGCATAAGCGGTTGTCGGGACCAAGATAAGGTCAAGTTTTCCACCCTCACTCTCACCGGTATTGCTCTCTCACGGTGGAACACGTATGTACAATCGGTGGGTATCGATGAAGCCCTTACACTCTCTTGGACCGAATTAAGAGAAAGAATGACCACCGAATACTTCCCGCGCGAAGAGACTCGAAGGCTCGAACAGGGGCCAAGAAATTTAAAAATAGCCCGAGATGACCTCGAAGCTTATAATCAACGGTTTGCCGAACTAACCTCAATTTGTCCAAACCTCCGGGCTCCCGGGCCCCAAGGAGTTGAGTTTTACATGGATGGCCTCCCTAAGAGCATTCCACACGGGGTAATGCCATTAAGACCCGCCGACCTACAAGAGGCTGTGATGATAGCCCGCCGATTTATAAAAGCGGTGGATGAAATTGAAGCGCTGGCACCAACGGCCGAGGCCCAACCAGTTAACAACAAAAGAAAACAGGAAGCCTCTCCATCAAGCAACCACAACCACAACGACTCCACCAAGAAGCCTTTCACCCCCGGCGGCAGGAAAAATTATGCTGGAACACGACCTTTTTGCAATACGTGCCACAAACATCATTATGGAAAATGTGGCGGACCATTTTGCATCAAGTGTCAAAGAAGTGGCCATGTGGCCCATAGTTGTAAGGGTGCCGCCCCCGTCGCTAAAAAGGTGCCCAGTGCACGCAGAAGGGGTGCTTGTTTTGAATGTGGACAACTGGGTCATTTTAAGAATGCATGTCCCAAGAAGAACGCCCACCCTAATGTACGCGAATGAGCTTTCAACCTTAACACATAGGATTCCCGGAACGACAATTAGTTACGGGTACGTTTCTTCTCAACGACTCTTATGTTTCATGTTTATCCGATTCGGGTATCGATAAATGTTTTGTATCCAGGGCTTTGGAGCCTACTCTTTGCACTCCACCCCTCCCCCCCTAGATATTACTTACGCCATTCAAGTGACCAACGGAAAACCATTGCGTATCGATAAATTTTATCGGAGGGAGTACGTTAAACTTATTGGGTAGGTAATTTGAACTTCGAGTTGACACCTATAGAACTAGGGAGCTCGGAACCTATTCGAAAAAAAAAAAAAAAAAAAAAAAAAAAAAAAAAAAAAAAATGTTTCCCCATCATCTTGTATAGATTATTGTGAACTGAGTAATTTTCGGTTGGAAACCGATACCCTCTCCCTCGCATCCATGACCTCATGATTATTTGCACAAATCCCGTATGTCCCAAATCGACCCCCGTTCCGGTTATCATCAATTGGGGGTTAAGTGAGACGATGTCTCCTAAGCCACTTTCCGAACTCGCAACGTTAGTTGTAAATCTTTCTTAGTACCATTCGATTTATTTAGGACTCTGTCCGTATTCACGAACCTCCTAAACCACGTATGCGAACTTATCTAGACAAATCGGTTATCGTATTTATAGATGACATCTTGAGTTATTCAAGTAAAGAAGGAAAACGAACAACATCACCATCTTACGCTCGAACTTTTGAGAAAAGAGCAACTCTATACCAAATTCTCCGAGTGAGAATTTCTGTTGAACGAAGTACAATTTTCTAAACCATGATGTGAATGGTCTAGGCATTTCAATCAATCTCGAAATCAAGCCACATGTAATCAGGAAACTCCCCCGACTCAGACTTGTATTCGTAAAGTCTTAGATCTCGCCGGTTATTACCGAAGATTCATTTCTGCCTTTTCTCGTGTTACACGACTTTTAACCTCGTTAACTCACTGAGGGAAAAATTTAAACCCCCCCCATGTCCGAACCTTGAGCGTGATACTTCACACCAACATTTCTAGTTAAAAATCGTATAGCACCAGATGGAACTCAATTATGAAAATATTTCTACATGAACGCCGGAAGGCATGCTCTCTCGACTCAAAATCAGTGTAACTGAAATTCGTTATGTTGCGCGAAGAATTCTAATACTAAATTGTGGATCCGATCAATTTTCTCGTCATCACATACCACGCTACATATCTCTGTTATTTCACCGTTACCGTCTGATATTACTGGAGCTTAAGATAACACACGATCCAATGATACTTCACTCTTCTTTGACTTAATGTCATTGTGTTTCTAATAATCGGCCAACTATTATTCAACCCAGAACTAAACAACTACGTGTACGATCTCGTTTCTCTTTCAGACTTCAACTTTTGACAACTAGAGGCACGTTATGGCAACCTCGAGATGTAAACTCATCCTATTCTAAGTCCTCATTTCACTACTATCTTTACCGTTCGCATTTCCGTTTAAAGAAACTCCTTGTAACATTTCTCCATGGATAGAGAAACTCCTCATATTACATAAGTATTCGCCACGAGGGTGAATAGTCCTAACGAACATTTTTTTTTCGAACCCTAACTGACTCGTTCAAACATATCTTAAGAGATTCTATTCCAACACGGTGTATCTTTGTTAATTATCCCGTATCGAAATACTCGTTTCACTTCTAGTTTTACAAGAAGCCTCGGGACCGCGTTTAGACATGAGTACCGCGTACCATCCACAACCCGACGGACCGAACAAACATGCGATTTAAACCTTGGAAACCATAATACGAATTTGTATTACCAACTTCAAATTTACTTGAGAAAAATATTTTCCTTTAACCGAATCCTCGTACTACAATGATTTTCATTCGAGTTTTAACGTCACTCCTTTTGAAACCACGTGTGACCGGAAACGTCACTCTCCTTTGTCGAACCAAGTAAACGATGATCAATTCACCGGGGCCGAGGTTATTCATGAGCAACCGAGAAAATTTATTCATATTCAGGCAAAACCCTACGCGACTCGTAATCACCAAGAGCTGCGCCGATGTTAGACGTAAACATTTCAAATTCCACGTGGGAAACCGCGTCACGTTAAGAGTCGCACCTTGGAAGGGTGCAATCCGTTTCGGGAAAACGTAGGAAGCTAAATCCGCGATATTTTGATCCTTTAAATTCTTGGGGTGTTTTGGACCCGTAGCTAGCCGTTTAGACTTTTCCGACTCATTTTGGGTCTCCGTTTATCCTACATTCAATGTATCAACTCAAAGACGTGTTTTGCGAAACGAGAACTTGTTATCTCCTTTGATGAACTCACTATCGACGATAACCCTCACTTCCTAGGAGGACCGGTTGAAACTATGAATCATGGAAGCCAAACCTTAAAACAACATATGATCCCGACCGTCAAAATTCGTGGAAATACTCAAGGAAGTACCTTCACTTATTCGTAGAATTTACAACGCAAGGTCTCGAGTAAGATTCAACAACTACTACTTCCAACTAAATTTCGGGACGAAATTTCTTTTGAGGTGTGGATAATGTAACATCCCGCGTTTTTCCGTTAAATTTAATTTTAACACCGTCTTTTTTTTTAAAACATAATCTTTCATATTTAAAGTAATAGTTTCCGTGAGTAACGTTCATTATATTTCCGCTATTTAATTATAACATCACTCGGTTACTCGAGCGTTTTTAAAATATTTCGTTGGTTAATTCCCGCACCCGCTTTGAAACTTGAGGGACCGAAGTTGTCAAGTGGGCAAACTAGTTGACTAGGTCAACTAGTCAACCCACCATTCTCATCCATTCAATCCCTCCATCTCTCTCCCTTTTCTCTCTAGCTCAAGAACCCCATTTCTCCCAACTTCACTAAATCATCATCTAAATTCGATCTAGGAGGCTTACAACAAAACAAATTACATTTTCGTGATCCTCTCTTCATCCTCTACGATTTGATACTAACTACACCGATTTTGGGTAACATTTCTAAAACTCTAGATTTCTTTAAATTCGTGTTTTTGACTTGAAATGTTGTTAGTTAGTGTCTATGGCTCGTGTCTAGCATGATTATATGATTTGTATGCTCGATCTTGATGTTTTGGTGTAACTAGCTTGAAAATGAAAAGTGGATGCTTAATCCTTGATTTTGGATGAGTTAATGTTGTTAGATTGTTAAAGTGCATGTTTTAATTGTGTTACTAGTATCATTAGCCACATTTGGGTGTGTAGGTTGATTAAGGAAACTTCAAAAACCCGATTAATGATTTTGTGATGTTTGACTAGGGTTTGATAGTTCTTGACATGAACTTTTGGATGCTTAAATGCCATGGAATGTTAATTGTTAGTGTCTAGTAGTAATGTATGCTTCATTACCTTCAAAACGGCATATCGTATGTGTAAATTGGATTCCCGAATCATAAAATACGTTTTACGAACTTGAAACTTGAAAATAAACCTTTCTCGATCAATTGACGAGTTTTCGTTTATTGTAAATGATGTTTTTGATTGATGATATGTGGTTAGTTGTATTCCTTGTCGAAATAGCTTTCCGATGATATAAAATACATGTTCTAATTGTTTGCGGATCATAAAATGTGATTGTTTGTGTTTTGGTTCGTGCATACTTTGAAAACTGACCAGAAATCCCTGCACAGAGGGTGGTGCGGCGCGCCCCTACCCCGCGCGGCGCGCCAAATGGCCTGGCCAGAATTCTGTCCAACTTGGTCAATTTTTGAATAATGTTTGGCATGCTACGCACCTCCGATTAACATGTAACTTGGCCAACATGCTCATATATGATTTCTAAGATTAGAAAAATAGTTCGGAACCCGACCCGAACGTGTTGACTTTCGTTGACTTTGACCGACCAAAGTTTGACTTTTTGTCAAACTTAACCAAATGATTATGCAACCTTCCTAACTTATTTATATACTTGTATCTTGCATGAAACTTGGCAATTTGATTTCACATGCTAAATAATCGAGTCGTAACGAGCCATAGGACTAATTGAACATCTTTGACCTATCGTGTTTACCGTTATTGATACAACCTATTGTTTAGGTCAAGACTAGCATTGTTCTTTGCACACGTTTACTTGTTGAAGTACTTTACTACTCGTGCACTCAAGGTGAGATCATAGTCCCACTTTTACTCTTTTTGAACTTACATTTGGGATGAGAAAACATAAACATTTCTTTTACTAAGTGAACACAAGTACAGGAAAACAAACATTCTACATACGAGTTTAGAACAAAATCCTCAATTCGATTATCATTAGTTACACTTGCCGGGTGTAAGCGAGAACTTATGTTGTATGGATCCATATGGGTTTGACAAACCCTCATTCAAACGGTTCGCTACCGTTTACGAATGAAATATATTTTCGAGAAACAGTGTATGTTCTAGCACTAAGTGATGGGGTTCAATGGAAGGAAATGTTAAGCATTGATAATTGGGTGCTCGTGAAACAAACTTTTGGAATGTATTACTATTATTTCATTGATGCAAATCTTGTGGTTCACTTGTACTTACTTACTTAAACCTATGATTTCACCAACGTTTTCGTTGACAGATTTCTATGTTTTTCTCAGGTCATGCACGATATGTGAAACATGCTTCCGCTTACTATTTGATACTTGCATCCGATGTCGAGTATACATGCATTTCATGGAGCGTCTTTTGACTTTACTTTAAACCGTGTCGCCTAGATTTCAATCGTACTTATAACGTTGTAACTTAACTTTTGGTTGAACAATCCTTGTAAACTTTGAAAAAATCTTTATTTTGAAATAAAGGCGACATATTTTGGTCAAACGTTATCTTAAAGACTTATAATCAGGTAATGGGACCCACGTAGCCGACGCCGTCACTTGACGATTTGTCGGGGTCGCTACATATGTTGACCTTTTAAAACATGTCTATTCTCAGGAGATTACTAAAGCTTCCGCTGCATAATGTTGAATTTGAGCAGGATCTTGCGTACGCATATTTGTGTCAAAAATAAAACTGCATACCCGAGGATCTGTGTTGTAAAATATGCTAGAAACCGTGTTGTTATCATTATATGTAAAGTTTGTAAGTCGAAGATTATCGCTAAACGATAATCATTTTTATGTTGTCCAAAGCTTGTACCAAAAATAAGAATCATGGTTTGTAATGTATAATATATGCAGTTTTTCTTTTAAAAATGTCGCATATAGAGGTCAATACCTCGCAATGAAATCATACGTTATTTAACACGTTCTTATGGTTAAGGACGGGTTATGACATGTGGTATCAGAGCGGTGGTCTTAGCGAACCAGGTTTGCATTAGTGTGTCTAACCGATAAGTCGTTAGGATACATTAGTAAGTCTGGACTTTGACCGGGTCTGATTTAAAAACCATTGCTTATCATTGTTGGTTAAAATTTATATGTAAATATTATGTAGTACTAATGGGTTAGTTGTTGTATGATAGATGTCGGGCTCAAAACTTGTTATCACATTCAGCGACTCCGAACCAGAATCTTCAGATGGTGTTCCAGTCATTAACCTATCTGATGACGAAAATGATATCTTTGGGGAAGACTCACAAATTCCGGATGAACCAACTATAGAGAACCCGGAAAGTGAACCCGAGGAGGAAAGTGAACCCGAGGAGGAAAGTGAACCCGAGGAGGAAAGTGAACCCGAGGAGGAAAGTGAACCCGAGGAAGAAATACAGGAAATTACAAAAGACGAGTTCGAACTAGGAAAGAAACGAAAGGCTAATGAATTAGAAAATTCAAATCCTGAGTTTAATAAGGATGATGTGGCACCAACTCCACTAGACACTACCACCCCTATTCCCGCTATTCCTATTCGTTCTATCCCGGCATCCAGTTCTTCAGTCCCACAGCCAAAATATAGGCAGACAGCCAGGATAAGCGTTAAGCGATTCTTTGAACCTAAACGTCCTAGAAAATAGACCAAACGATGCGCTGCCGTATTAAACCATGGGATCATATAATGTTTTGTATAATATTATTAGTGTGGTTTGCTTAATGTTCGATGTAAGATAAGCATATGTAAAATAGTGAAGTGTGAAATGCAATAATTTTCCATGGTTAAGTATTATTTAGATGGTAGTAATTGATTCTGTACTAAGCTATTAAGTATGGACATTAACGGGTAGGTACTACCCTAGATATAATTATAAAACGCTAATAAGAAGAAAAGGCTTTTATAATAATACCTGGTTCATATTATTAATAAGCTATAATGTACTGTAAATATACACTACATCTATAATATTCCATGTGAATAATTATTTTCTTTTCATTCTTATAGAAGAATATGGCGCGATTGAACCGAATGACGGAACAAGAAATCCAGGAACTCATCAATCAACGAGTGAACGACAGAATGTTATGGGTCGAGGCTGCAAGAGGTGCTGCAGTTAACCCAAATCCTCGTGTGGGGTGCACTTACAAAACTTTTCAAGCTTGCAAGCCCTCATCATTCAGTGGAACAGAAGGACCGATCGGTTTAACCCGATGGATAGAAAAGATGGAGACTGTGTTTAAAATCAGTGGTTGTGTTGAAAAGGACATGACCAAGTATGCATCATGCACTTTACAAGATAGTGCACTCACGTGGTGGAAAAATTATGTGAAGGCTGTAGGAGGAGATGTAGCTTATGATACTCCATGGGAAGAATTCAAAACAATGTTAATCAACGAATATTGTCCAAGGAACGAGGTTAGGAAGTTGGAAGATGAATTACGAAGTCTGAAGGTTGTTGGTACTGAAATCACCAACTACAATCAGCGATTCATGGAATTAGTTTTGCTATGTCCTGAATTGGTTCCAACCGAAGAACGGAAGATTGAAATGTACAAAGATGGTTTGCCCAAAAAGGTCAAGGCAAACGTTACAGCATCGAAACCTAAGACAATTCATGAAGCTATAACCATGGCAAACGAGCTAATGGATCAGGTCATCATGGATAAGAAAGTATCCAATACTGATGTGAAGGTATCAGGTAACAAAAGAAAGTGGAATGGAAATTATGATCGAGGTAACCAACAAAAATCTTTTAAGAAACAAGAAATCACGCAAGGTGCGGGTAGTGGTTTAAGCTTTGGTTATAAAGGACAAAATCCTTTATGCAACCGATGCCACAAACATCACTCTGGTTACTGTAATGTGGTATGCAACAAATGTAATCGAAAGGGTCATCTTGCTGAAGATTGTAGGGCTCTCGTTATAAATACAAATGGTACCAAGACTCCTGCCACCAATGCAAATAGAACTGCTTTGGCTACCATTACTTGTTATGGGTGTGGAAAACAAGGTCACTATAAGAGCCAGTGCCCGAATCCAGAGAAAAATATCAGACCTGCACGAGGGAGAGCATTTGTTATTAATGCTAGAGAGGCGTGTGAAGACCCGGAGCTTGTTACGGGTACGTTTACCATTAATAACTTATCCGCATCTATAATATTTGATACTGGTGCCGATAGAAGTTACGTGTGTAGAGACTTTCACGCTAAATTGAATTGTTCATCATTACCTCTAGATGCTAAGTACATGATTGAGTTAGCTAATGGTAAACTAATTAAAGCCGATAAAATTTGCCGTGATTGTAAAATAAATTTAGCCGGAGAAACATTTAAGATTGATTTGATACCCGTAGAATTAGGAAGTTTTGATGTAATAGTCGGCATGGACTGGATGTCCAAAATAGGAGCCGAAGTTGTGTGCGCCAAGAAGGCAATTCGCATTCCTCGTAAGAATAAAACGCCAGTAATGATTTATGGAGAGAAGGGTAACTCAAAGCTAAAACTCATTAGTTATTTGAAAGCTCAAAAGTGCTTGAAGAAAGGGTGCTATGCTATCTTAGCACATGTTAATAAAGTCGAAAAGAAAGAAAAAGAGAAGTGCATCAATGACGTGCCTGTGGCAAGAGATTTTCCTGAAGTATTTCCGGAAGAGTTGCAAGGATTACCTCCATTTAGATCTGTAGAATTTCAAATAGATCTTGTACCAGGAGCTGCACCGGTTGCCCGTGCTCCATATAGACTTGCACCGTCCGAGTTAAAAGAACTTCAGAGTCAGTTAAAAGAATTACTGGATCGTGGATTCATACGACCAAGTACTTCACCGTGGGGAGCTCCAATTTTATTCGTCAAGAAGAAAGACGGATCTTTCCGAATGTGTATAGATTATCGTGAATTAAATAAGTTAACTATCAAGAATCGGTATCCACTACCGAGAATTGACGACTTATTTGATCAACTCCAAGGATCATGTGTGTACTCGAAAATTGACCTAAGATCGGGCTATCATCAATTACGTGTCAAAGAAGAAGATATACCGAAAACTGCTTTTCGGACACGCTACGGTCATTACGAATTTTTGGTTATGCCGTTTGGATTGACGAATGCGCCAGCTGTATTCATGGACCTCATGAATCGAGTTTGTAGTCCATATTTAGATAAGTTTGTTATCGTTTTCATTGATGATATTCTTATCTATTCCAAGAGTGAGCAAGAGCATGAGCAGCATGTAAGGTTGATATTAGAGTTGTTAAGAAAAGAACAGCTATATGCTAAATTTTCTAAATGTGCTTTCTGGTTGAAAGAAGTGCAATTTCTTGGCCACGTTGTTAGTAGCAAAGGAATTCAGGTTGATCCAGCAAAAATTGAAGCCATTGAAAAATGGGAGACTCCTAAGACACCAACGCAGATACGCCAATTTTTGGGTTTAGCCGGTTATTATAGAAGGTTTATTCAAGATTTTTCCCGAATAGCTAAGCCGTTGACATCATTAACGCAAAAAGGGAAGAAATACGAATGGACCTCGGAGCAGGAGAACGCATTTCAATTACTGAAGAAGAAGTTAACTACGGCGCCTATTTTATCGTTACCTGAAGGGAACGATGATTTTGAAATATATTGTGACGCTTCGCGACAAGGTTTTGGTTGTGTTCTTATGCAACGAAAGAAAGTTATTGCATACGCATCTCGACAATTGAAGATTCACGAGCGGAATTATACGACGCATGATCTAGAACTGGGAGCAGTCGTGTTTGCGTTAAAGATATGGAGACACTACTTATATGGGGTTAGATGCACTGTGTTTACTGATCATAAAAGTCTTCAACATATTTTCGATCAGAAACAGCTGAACATGAGGCAACGTAGGTGGGTCGAGCTGATAAACGACTACGATTATGAGATTCGCTATCATCCCGGGAAAGCGAATGTAGTGGCTGACGCATTAAGCAGAAAGGAACGAGAACCAATTCGAGTACGAGCGATGAACATAAAAATTCGCATGAATCTCAACTCACAAATCAAAGAAGTTCAACGAGAAGCACTTACTAAAGAAAATATAGGAAATGAAATAATGAAGAAGTATGAGAAGCAACTCGTTATGCGGGAAGATGGAATTCGATATTTTGCAAATCGTATTTGGGTACCGAAGTTGGGTGGATTAAGGAAGTTGATATTGAACGAGGCACATAAGACAAGATATTCGATACATCCCGGAGTTGGAAAGATGTACCAAGATCTTAAGACGCATTATTGGTGGCCTAATTTGAAGACAGACGTTGCAACATATGTTGGGGAATGTTTAACTTGTTCCAAAGTCAAAGCAGAACACCAGAAGCCGTCAGGGTTACTTCAACAACCAGAAATTCCAGAATGGAAATGGGACGGTATTACCATGGATTTCATCACGAAGTTACCAAAGACTGCCTGGGGATACGACACCATTTGGGTAATTGTTGATCATCTTACCAAATTTGCACATTTCTTGCCTATAAAGGAAACAGATAGAATGGAGAAATTATTACGATTATATATAAAGGAAATAGTTTCAAGGCATGGAATACCTATTTCCATTATATCTGATCGTGATAGTAGATTTACCTCAAAGTTCTGGCAATCACTACAGGAGGCACTAGGAACTCGTTTGGATATGAGTACCGCATATCATCCGCAAACGGACGGGCAGAGTGAAAGAACAATTCAGACTCTTGAAGACATGCTCAGGGCATGTGTGATCGATTTTGGAAACGGATGGGATAAGTATCTACCATTAGCAGAATTCTCGTATAATAATAGTTATCATGCGAGCATTAAAGCTGCACCATTCGAAGCATTGTACGGAAGGAAGTGTAGATCTCCTATCTGTTGGAATGAAGTAGGAGATCAACAATTAACTGGTCCCGAGATCATACATAAAACTACTGAAAAGATAGTACAAATCAAAGAGAGATTGAAAACAGCCCGTAGTCACCAAAAGAGCTACGCCGATGTCCGAAGGAAACCATTAGAGTTTCAGATCGGTGACATGGTTATGCTAAAGGTGTCACCTTGGAAAGGTGTAATACGTTTCGGTAAAAGAGGTAAACTGAACCCAAGATATGTAGGCCCGTTCAAGATCATCGAACGCATTGGACCGGTAGCTTATCGACTCGAGTTACCGCAAAAACTCGTCGGAGTACATAATACCTTTCACGTCTCGAACCTTAAGAAGTGTCTTGCAAAGGAAGACCTCACCATTCCTCTTGAAGAAATCCATGTCGACGAGAAACTACAATTCATCGAAGAACCAATCGAAATCATGGATCGTGAAGTTAAACGGCTCAAGCAGAGCAACATACCGATCGTTAAGGTTCGTTGGAATGCTCGAAGGGGTCCCGAGTTTACTTGGGAACGAGAGGATCAAATGAAACAAAAGTATCCACACTTGTTTCCCGATGACGCAAAATAGGTACAATTTTAAAATTTCGGGACGAAATTTATTTAACGGGTAGGTACTGTAATGACCCGCACTTTTTCGATCATTCTATATTTATAAGATTAATATTTACATAAATTAAACCTTACCAACATGACAAGCAATCCAAATTGTTGAGACTTATGTCTTCGAAAAGAGTTTTACACAACGTTTGACCGTTCAATTTGACCGATGATATCACGAACTATATAACATACGATAATTATACGTTTATGTATATATATGTATTTATATATATTTAACATGATCTAAGGATGTTTAACATCTCATTGGGTACTAATAACAATGAATTATAAGTATATTTTGAAACTACTAACTTAAGTTTTCAAAACGATAACTATACGTAACGTTCTTCGACATAAATACTTATAACCTATAATACTTATACATGCATCGTATAGATATGTATTTTATCACTTTTAAAGGGCTTACATACATAAAACAATATAAGTATATTTACAAAAGATAGCTATATTTGAATCCTCGTTCCGTTTTCTCAAAGATTTCTACACGTATATCTAGGGTATATGTACCCGTATCATACGCAGCTTCTAGATGTATTTACTATTGGTATATACCAATAAAAATCTGCTCCTTAGCAGCCTTAAATGATTAAGAAACATGTGGAACCAACCATTTGTCAAGTAGCATGAATTATTTAGCAAGAAAACAAAGTTAGGTATCTTTTTTTTCCTTTATAACCTAAAAACGTTTTTATGCATGCACACCATTTCTTCACCCCATTTTCTCATACTTACACTCCCATTTCTCCCTCAAAATACTCTTAACTTCATACTTGATCATCTCCAAGCATTTTCCCCATCATTTAGCTTCAAAAACATCACTTAATCACCATAAGAAAACCCTTACAAAAACACTTCAAGAATCCTTCCAAGAACACAAACTTACTTCCAATCTTTCATCCAATTCCATCACCCTTTTAGTTCTAGGTTCTTACTCCTCTTTTACAGCAACCTTGTCCAAGGAACTTGAGGTAGTAACTATGTTCATAACCTTATTCGATTCATATATATATAGCTATCTTATTTTGTGGTATAAAATTTTAACAACAAGAACATAGTTTGAAAGTTTTCAAACTTGTTTGCAAACTAAATAGATCCTTCTAACTTAACTTTTAAAATACTTCAAGACCTGTAATATAACTTAATTACATGCTAATTTAACAAGGTATAACTTGGTTTTTCAAAGAACACCTTAAAAACTGTTTTTACGACGTCGGAGTGCAACCGGGGACTGTTTTGGGTTGGATAATTAAAAACCATCTTAAACTTTGAATTGGAAGTTTATCTTCTGGAAAAATGATTTTTAATATAAATATGATAACACATAAAAATTTCATGATTTAATTCAAAGTATAAGTATTTTTAGAAAAATAATCATTTAAGGTTGTTTACATAAAGGAAAATGTTTAACTTCATAAGTTTCACTAAAGTTTCACCTATGCCGTGTGATTTTGAATACAAACCAAGGTATTTTCAGTTCATAGTTTTAAAGAGGAACTCGATCCAAGGAGATGGCAAGTTGAATCAACGAAAACGGATTTGTAACGAAGAAACTATGACCGAAACAAAATTGGTTATCCAAGACTTGTTTAACTTCGGGATTAATTGGGAAAAATTAAATAAAATCACATCTTTCTAAGATAACATGATATTTTATATATATGTACTTATAATTCAATTTTATATGGTTCAGGATCACCCATAAACAATACGGGAAGATTAATCATAAGATCCCATGTTTGTACGCAACACGTCATTTGACAACACCGGTACTTTATGTACGCAACACATCATTTGACAACACCGGTACCGTGGGTCAAGATTAATCTCGACCAATACATATACGATGGGGTTTTATTTATTTCGTTGGGGGTTTTATTTATTTCATTGCGGGTATATTAAACATCTACAAATGAACCATTAAAATTGAATTACTAACAACGAAATGCTAACTACGGACTAAGGAATTATTCAAAGTATTAAAAGTATAACAAGTATATATATGAGACGGTTGTTTAAAAAGAAAAGGTATTGATATATTATATATGGATAGGTTCGTGATATCAACCGGAAGACCAAGTCAAAAATATATATATCTTCAAGACGAACGTGAGTATATAGTCCCACTTTTAAACTCTAAATATTTCGAGATGAGAATACATGTATTTTATGTTTTACGTTATGGACACAAGTAACTGAAAAATATATTCTACGTTGAGTTGTACCACTGGCATACTTCCCTGTAGCTTGGTAACTAATATTTACAGCGGTACTGTAAACGCGAATCCTGTTGATAGATCTATCGGGCCTGACAACCCCAACCGGACTGGACGACCAGTATTCAACGGTTGCACAGTACTTCGTTTTGTGACTACACTTGGTAAAGCTTCCGCTGCATAATGTTGAATTTGAGCAGGATCTTGCGTACGCATATTTGTGTCAAAAATAAAACTGCATACCCGAGGATCTGTGTTGTAAAATATGCTAGAAACCGTGTTGTTATCATTATATGTAAAGTTTGTAAGTCGAAGATTATCGCTAAACGATAATCATTTTTATGTTGTCCAAAGCTTGTAACAAAAATAAGAATCATGGTTTGTAATGTATAATATATGCAGTTTTTCTTTTAAAAATGTAGCATATAGAGGTCAATACCTCGCAATGAAATCATACGTTATTTAACACGTTCTTATGGTTAAGGACGGGTTATGACATAAACGGCTCAAGCAGAGCAACATACCGATCGTTAAAGTTTGTTGGAATGCACGAAGAGGTCCCGAGTTTACTTGGGAGCGAGAGGATCAAATGAAACAAAAATACCCGCATTTGTTTCTCGATGACGCAAAATAGGTACGATTTTAAAATTTCGGGACGAAATTTATTTAACGGGTAGGTACTGTAATGACCCGGAATTTTTCGATCGATCTATACTTATAAGATTAATATTTACATAAATTAAACCTTACCAACATGATAAGCAATCCAAATTGTTGAGATTTATGTTTTTGAAAAGAGTTTTACACAACGTTTGACCGTCTAGTTTGACCGATGATATCACGAACTATATAATATATGATAATTATACGTTTGTGTATATATATGTATATATACATATTTAACATGATCTAAGGATATTTTAATATCTCATTTTGTATTAATAACAATAAGTTATAAGTATATTTTGAAACTACTAATTTAAGTTTTCAAAACAATAACCATACGTAACGTTATTTGACATAAAAACTTATGACCTATAATGTTTATACATATATCGTATATGTAATATATTTAATCACTTTTTAAGGACTTAAATACATAAAACAATATAAGTATATTCACAAAAGATAACTATATTTGAATCCTCGTTCCATTTTCACAAGATTTCTATACGTATATTTAGAGTATATGTACTCGTATCATACCTAGCTTCTATACGTATTTACTATTAGTATATACACATCAAATCACCACCAACCAGCCCTTGTTCATGCCTTATGTATAAGGTAATTACTTTGTATGATTGTATGACTAATTACACAAGATTACAAGCTTGGAAATTTGTCCTTGTTCCCCCCTTGCTCACGTTTTAAATGGCCATCACCAAGCCATGTTTAGCTCACCATTTCTACTCCTAAACTACTCTCTAATTCACCTACTTACAAGTCATAAGAAACCCATAACCATTCAGCTAGTATCCATGAAGATCTAGCCATAAAAACAACACTTAATCACCATAGGAAAACCCTTACAAAAACACTTCAAGAATCCTTCCAAGAACACAAGTTTACTTCCAATCTTTCATCCAACTCCACCACTCTTTTGGTTCTAGGTTTTTACTTCTCTTTTACAGAAATCTTGTCCAACTTTGTTCATAACCTTATTCGATTCATATATATATAGCTATCTTATTTTATGGTATACAATTGTAACAACAAGAACATAGTTTGAATGATTTCAAACTTGTTTGCAAACTAAATAGATCCTTCTAACTTAACTTTTAAAATACTTCAAGACCTGTAATATATCATAAATATATGCTAATTTAATAAGGTATAACTTGGTTTTTCAAAGAACACCTTAAAAACTGAATTTACGACGTCGGAGTGCAACCGGGGGCTGTTTTGGGTTGGATAATTAAAAACTATTTTGAACCTTGAATTGGAGGTTTTTTTTCTGGAAAAATGATATTTACTATGAATATGATAACACATAAAAATTTCATGATTTAACTCAAAGTATAAGTATTTTTAGAAAAATAATCATTTAATGTTGTTTACATAAGGGAAAATGATTAACTTCATAAGTTTCACCAAAGTTTGACCTATGACCTGTGATTTCGAATACAAACTAAGGTATTTACAGTTCATATTCTTAAAGAAGGACTCGATCCAAGGAAGTGGCAAGTTGAACCAACGAAAACGGAGTTGTAACGAAGAAACTATGACCAAAACGAGATCGGATATCCAAAACTAGTTTAGCCACGAAAATAATTGGAGAAAAATTTAATAAATCACATCTTTCTAAAATAACATGATATTTTATATATATGTACTCATAATTTAATTTTATATATTTCAGGATCACCCGTAAACAACACGAGAAGATTAATCATAAGACCTCATGCACGTACGCAACACGTCATTTGACAACACCGGTACTTTATGTACGCAACACGTCATTTGACAACACCGGTACCGTGGGTCAAGATTAATCCCGACCAATACGATTATGATGGGGGTTTTATTTATTTCGATGGGGGTTTATTTATTTATTAAACACCTAAATATGAACCATTAAAATTGAATTGCTAACTACGGACTAAGAAGACATTAAAAGTATTATAAGTATATATATACGTGACGATTGTTTAAAATGAAAATATATTGATATATTATATATGGATAGGTTCGTGATATCAACCGGAGACCAAGTCAAAATATATATATCTTCAAGGCAAAAGTGAGTATATAGTCCCACTTTTAAACTCTAAGTATTTCGGGATGAGAATACATGTATTTTATGTTTTACGTTATGGACACAAGTAACTGAAAAATATATTCTACGTTGAGTTGTACCACTGGCATACTTCCCTGTAGCTTGGTAACTATTATTTACAGCGGTATTGTAAACGCGAATCCTGTTGATAGATCTATCGGGCCTGACAACCCCAACCGGACTGGACGACCAGTATTCAACGGTTGCACAGTACTTCGTTTCGTGACTACACTTGGTACGGTGTAGTAAGATTTCATAATAAAGGGAATATGCGACGTGATTAAATGTTAAGTATGGTTACCAAGTGCTCAACCACTTAGAATATTTTTATTAAAATGTTTATATATGAAATCTTGTGGTCTATATTTATATCGCTGCCGGCATTAAACCTATATCTCACCAACTTTATGTTGACGTTTTAAACATGTCTATTCTCAGGTGATAACTAAAAGCTTCCGCTGCAACATGTTGAATTTAAACAAGATCTTGAGTATGCATATTTGTGTCAAAAATAAAACTGCATATCGGAGGATTTGTAATGTAAAATATGCTAGAAATCGTATTGTTATCATCATATGTAAAGTTTGTAAGTCTAAGATTATCGCTAAACGATAATCATCTTTATATTGTCTAAAGCTTGTATTAAAATAAGAGTTATGGTTTGTAATGTAAAATAAATGCAGTTGTTCTTTTAAAAATGTCGCATATAGAGGTCAATACCTCGCAATGAAATCATACGTTATCTAACTCGTTCTTATGGTTAAGGACGGGTTATGACATGTGGTATCAGAGCGGTGGTCTTAGCGAACCAGGTTTCCATTAGTGTGTCTAACTGATAAGTCGTTAGGATACATTAGTAAGTCTGGACTTTGACCGGGTCTGATTTAAAAACCATTGCTTATCATTGTTGGTTAAAATTTATATGTAAATATTATGTAGTACTAATGGGTTAGTTGTTGTGTGATAGATGTCGGGCTCAAAACTTGTCATCACATTCAGCGACTCCGAACCAGAATCTTCAGATGGTGTTCCAGGCATTAACCTATCCGATGACGAAAATAATATCTTTGGGGAAGACTCACAAATTCCGGATGAACCGACTATAGAGAACCCGGAAAGTGAACCCGAGGAGGAAAGTGAACCCGAGGAAGAAATACAGGAAATTACGAAAGACAAGTTCGAACTAGGAAAGAAACGAAAGGCTAATGAATTAGAAAATTTAAATCCCGAGTTTAGTGAGGATGATGTGGCACCAACTCCACTAGACACTACCACCCCTATTCCCACTATTCCTATTCGTTCTATCCCAGCATCCAGTTCTTCAGCCCCACAGCCAAAATATAGGCAGACAGCCAGGATAAGCGTTAAGCGATTCTTTGAACCTAAACGTCCTAGAAAATAGACCAAACGATGCGCTGCCGTATTAAACCATGGGAACATATAATGTTTTGTATAATATTATTAGTGTGGTTTGCTTAATGTTCAATGTAAGATAAGCATATGTAAAATAGTGAAGTATGAAATGCAATAATTTTCCATGGTTAAGTATTATTTAGATGGTAGTAATTGGTTCTGTACTAAGCTATTAAGTATGGACATTAACGGGTAGGTACTACCATAGATATAATTATAAAATGCTAATAAGAAGAAAAGGCTTTTATAATAATACCTGGTTCATATTATTAATAAGCTATAATGTACTGTAAATATACACTACATCTATAATATTCCATGTGAATAATTATTTTCTTTTCATTCTTATAGAAGAATATGGCGCGATTGAATCGAATGACGGAACAAGAAGTTGAGGAATTCATCAACCAGCGAGTGAACGACAGAATGTTATGGGTCGAGGCTGCAAGAGCTGCCGCAGTTAACCCAAATCCTCGTATAGGATGCACCTACAAAACTTTTCAAGCTTGCAAGCCCTCATCATTCAGTGGAACAGAAGGACCGATCGGTTTAACCCGGTGGATAGAAAAGATGGAGACTGTGTTTAAAATCAGTGGTTGTGTTGAAAAGGACATGACCAAGTATGCATAGTGCACTTTACAAGATAGTGCACTCACGTGGTGGAAAAATTATGTGAAGGCTGTAGGAGGAGATGTAGCTTATGATACTCCATGGGAAGAATTCAAAATAATGTTAATCAACGAGTATTGTCCAAGGAACGAGGTTAGGAAGTTGGAAGATGAATTACGAAGCCTGAAGGTTGTTGGTACTGAAATCACCAACTACAATCAGCGATTCATGGAATTAGTTTTGCTATGTCCTGAATTGGTTCCAACCGAAGAACGGAAGATTGAAATGTACAAAGATGGTTTGCCCAAAAAGGTCAAGGCAAATGTTACAGCATCGAAACCTAAGACAATTCATGAAGCTATAACCATGGCAAACGAGCTAATGGATCAGGTCATCATGGATAAGAAAGTATCCAATACTGATGTGAAGGTATCAGGTAACAAAAGAAAGTGGAATGGAAATTATGATCGAGGTAACCAACAACAATCTTTTAAGAAACAAGAAATCACGCAAGGTGCGGGTAGTGGTTTAAGCTTTGGTTACAAAGGACAAAATCCTTTATGTAACCGATGCCACAAACATCACTCTGGCTACTGTAATGTGGTATGCAACAAATGTAATCGAAAGGGTCATCTTGCTGAAGATTGTAGGGCTCTCGTTACAAATACAAATGGTACCAAGACTCCTGCCACCAATGCAAATAGAACTGCTTTGGCTACCATTACTTGTTATGGGTGTGGAAAACAAGGTCACTATAAAAGCCAGTGCCCGAATCCTGAGAAGAATATCGGACCTGCACGTGGGAGAGCATTTATTATTAATGCTAGAGAGGCATGTGAAGACCCGGAGCTTGTTACGGGTACGTTTACCATTAATAACTTATCAGCATCTATTATATTTGATACTGGTGCCGATAGAAGTTACGTGAGTAGAGACTTTTACGCTAAATTGAATTGTTCATCGTTACCTCTAGATGCTAAGTACATGATTGAGTTAGCTAATGGTAAACTAATTAAAGCCGATAAAATTTGTCGTGATTGTAAAATAAATTTAGCTGGAGAAACGTTTAAAATTGACTTGATACCCGTAGAATTAGGAAGTTTTGATGTAATAGTCGGCATGGACTGGATGTCCAAAGTAGGAGCTGAAGTTGTGTGTGCCAAGAAGGCAATTCGCATTCCTTGTAAGGATAAAATGCCGGTGATGATTTATGGAGAGAAGGGTAACTCAAAGCTAAAACTCATTAGCTGTTTGAAAGCCAAGAAGTGTTTAGAAAAGGGATGTTATGCTATTCTAGCACATGTTAATAAAGTCGAAAAGAAAGAAAAAGAGAAGTGCATCAACGACGTGCCTGTGGCAAGAGATTTTCCTGAAGTTTTTCCGGAAGAGTTGCCGGGATTACCTCCATTTAGATCTGTAGAATTTCAAATAGATTTAGTACCAGGAGCTGCACCAGTTGCCCATGCTCCATATAGACTTGCACCGTCCGAGTTAAAAGAACTTCAGAGTTAGTTAAAAGAATTACTGGATCGTGGATTCATACGACCAAGTACTTCACCGTGGGGAGCTCCGATTCTATTTGTTAAAAAGAAAGATGGATCTTTTAGGATGTGTATAGATTATCGTGAATTAAATAAGTTAACTATCAAAAATCGGTATCCACTACCGAGAATTGACGACTTATTTGATCAACTCCAAGGATCATGTGTGTACTCGAAAATTGACCTAAGATCGGGCTATCTTCAATTACGCGTCAAAGAAGAAGATATACCGAAAACTGCTTTTCGGACACGTTACGGTCATTACGAATTTTTGGTCATGCCGTTTGGATTGAAGAATGCGCCAGCTGTATTCATGGACCTCATGAATCGAGTTTGTAGTCCATATTTAGATAAGTTTGTTATTGTTTTCATTGATGACATTCTTATTTATTCCAAGAGTGAGCAAGAGTATGAGCAGCATTTAAGGTTGATATTAAAGTTGTTGAGAAAAGAACAACTATATGCTAAATTTTCTAAATGTGCTTTCTGGTTGAAAGAAGTGCAATTTCTTGGCCACGTTGTTAGTAGCAAAGGAATTCAGGTTGATCCAGCAAAAATTGAAGCCATTGAAAAATGGGAGACTCCTAAGACACCAACGCAGATACGCCAATTTTTGGGTTTAGCCGGTTATTATAGAAGGTTTATTCAAGATTTTTCCCGAATAGCTAAGCCGTTGACAGCGTTAACGCAAAAAGGGAAGAAATATGAATGGACTTCTGAGCAGGAGAGTGCATTTCAATTACTAAAGAAGAAGTTAACTACGGCGCCTATTTTATCGTTACCTGAAGGGAACGATGATTTTGAAATATATTGTGACGCTTCGCGACAAGGTTTTGGTTGCGTTCTTATGCAATGGAAGAAAGTTATTGCATACGCATCCCGACAATTGAAGATTCACGAGCGGAATTATACGACGCATGATCTAGAACTGGGAGCAGTCGTGTTTGCATTGAAGATATGGAGACACTATTTGTATGGGGTTAAATGCACTGTGTTTACTGATCATAAAAGCCTTCAACATATTTTTGATCAGAAACAGCTGAACATGAGGCAACGTAGGTGGGTCGAGTTAATAAATGACTATGATTGTGAAATTCGTTATCATCCCGGGAAAGCGAATGTGGTGGCTGACGCACTAAGCAGAAAGGAACGAGAACCAATTCGAGTACGAGCGATGAACATAAAAATTCGCATGAATCTCAACTCACAAATCAAAGAAGTTCAACGAGAAGCACTTACTAAAGAAAATATAGGAAATGAAATAATGAAGAAGTATGAGAAGCAACTCGTTATACGGGAAGATGGAATTCGATATTTTGCAAATCGTATTTGGGTACCGAAGTTGGGTGGATTAAGGAAGTTGATATTGAACGAGGCACATAAGACAAGATACTCGATACATCATGGAGTTGGAAAGATGTACCAAGATCTTAAGACACATTATTGATGGCCTAATTTAAAGACAGACATTGCAACATATGTTGGGGAGTGTTTAACTTGTTCCAAAGTCAAAGCAGAACACCAAAAGCCGTCAGGGTTACTTCAACAACCAGAAATCCCAGAATGGAAATGGGATGGTATTACCATGGATTTCATCACGAAGTTACCAAAGACTGCCTGGGGATACGACACCATTTGGGTGATTGTTGATCGTCTTACCAAATCTGCACATTTCTTACCTATAAAGGAAACGGATAGAATGGAGAAATTATTACGATTATATATAAAGGATATAGTTTCAAGGCATGGAATACCTATTTCTATTATATCTGATCGTGATAGTAGATTTACCTCAAAGTTCTGGCAATCACTACAGGAGGCACTAGGAACTCGTTTGGATATGAGTACCGCATATCATCCGCAAACCGACGGGCAGAGTGAACAATTCAGACTCTTGAAGACATGCTCAGGGCATGTGTGATCGATTTTGGAAACGGATGGGATAAGTATTTACCGTTAGCAGAATTCTCGTATAATAATAGTTATCATGCGAGCATTAAAGCTGTGCCATTCGAAGCATTGTACGGAAGGAAGTGTAGATCTCCTATTTGTTGGAATGAAGTAGGAGATCGACAATTAACTGGTCCCGAGATCATACACGAAACGACTGAGAAGATAGTACAAATCAAGGAGAGATTGAAAACAGCCCGTAGTCGCCAAAAGAGCTACGCCGATGTCCGAAGGAAACCATTAGAGTTTCAGATCGGTGACATGGTTATGTTAAAGGTGTCACCTTGGAAAGGTGTAATACGTTTTGGAAAAAGAGGTAAACTGAACCCAAGGTATGTAGGCCCGTTCAAGATCATCGAACGCATTGGACTGGTAGCTTATCGACTCGAGTTACCGCAACAACTCACCGGAGTACATAATACATTTCACGTCTCGAACCTTAAAAAGTGTCTTGCAAAGGAAGACCTCACCATTCCTCTTGAAGAAATTCAAGTTGACGAGAAACTACAATTCATAGAAGAACCAATCGAGATCATGGACCGTGAAGTTAAACGGCTCAAGCAGAGCAACATACCGATCGTTAAAGTTCGTTGGAATGCACGAAGAGGTCCCGAGTTTACTTGGGAGCGAGAGGATCAAATGAAACAAAAATACCCGCATTTGTTTCCCGATGACGCAAAATAGGTACGATTTTAAAATTTCGGGACGAAATTTATTTAACGGGTAGGTACTGTAATGACCCGGACTTTTTCGATCGATCTATACTTATAAGATTAATATTTACATAAATTAAACCTTACCAACATGATAAGCAATCCAAATTGTTGAGATTTATGTTTTTGAAAAGAGTTTTACACAACGTTTGACCGTCTAGTTTGACCGATGATATCACGAACTATATAATATATGATAATTATACGTTTGTGTATATATATGTATATATACATATTTAACATGATCTAAGGATGTTTTAATATCTCATTTTGTATTAATAACAATAAGTTATAAGTATATTTTGAAACTACTAATTTAAGTTTTCAAAACAATAACCATACGTAACGTTATTTGACATAAAAACTTATGACCTATAATGTTTATACATATATCGTATATGTAATGTATTTAATCACTTTTTAAGGACTTAAATACATAAAACAATATAAGTATATTCACAAAAGATAACTATATTTGAATCTTCGTTCCATTTTCACAAGATTTCTATACGTATATTTAGGGTATATGTACTCGTATCATACCTAGCTTCTATACGTATTTACTATTAGTATATACACATAAAATCACCACCAACCAGCCATTGTTCATGCCTTATGTATAAGGTAATTACTTTGTATGATTGTATGACTAATTACACAAGATTACAAGCTTGGAAATTTGTCCTTGTTCCCCCCTTGCTCACGTTTTAAATGGCCATCACCAAGCCATGTTTAGCTCACCATTTCTACTCCTAAACTACTCTCTAATTCACCTACTTACAAGTCATAAGAAACCCATAACCATTCAGCTAGTATCCATGAAGATCTAGCCATAAAAACAACACTTAATCACCATAGGAAAACCCTTACAAAAACACTTCAAGAATCCTTCCAAGAATACAAGTTTACTTCCAATCTTTCATCCAACTCCACCACTCTTTTGGTTCTAGGTTTTTACTTCTCTTTTACAGCAATCTTGTCCAAGTAACTTGAGGTAGTAACTTTGTTCATAACCTTATTCGATTCATATATATATAGCTATCTTATTTTATGGTATACAATTGTAACAACAAGAACATAGTTTGAATGATTTCAAACTTGTTTGCAAACTAAATAGATCCTTCTAACTTAACTTTTAAAATACTTCAAGACCTGTAATATATCATAAATATATGCTAATTTAATAAGGTATAACTTGGTTTTTCAAAGAACACCTTAAAAACTGAATTTACGACGTCGGAGTGCAACCGGGGGCTGTTTTGGGTTGGATAATTAAAAACTATTTTGAACCTTGAATTGGAGGTTTATTTTCTGGAAAAATGATATTTACTATGAATATGATAACACATAAAAATTTCATGATTTAACTCAAAGTATAAGTATTTTTAGAAAAATAATCATTTAATGTTGTTTACATAAGGGAAAATGATTAACTTCATAAGTTTCACCAAAGTTTGACCTATGACCTGTGATTTCGAATACAAACTAAGGTATTTACAGTTCATATTCTTAAAGAAGGACTCGATCCAAGGAAGTGGCAAGTTGAACCAACGAAAACGGAGTTGTAACGAAGAAACTATGACCAAAACGAGATCGGATATCCAAAACTAGTTTAGCCGCGAAAATAATTGGAGAAAAATTTAATAAATCACATCTTTCTAAAATAACATGATATTTTATATATATGTACTCATAATTTAATTTTATATATTTCAGGATCACCCTTAAACAACACGAGAAGATTAATCATAAGACCTCATGCACGTACGCAACACGTCATTTGACAACACCGGTACTTTATGTACGCAACACGTCATTTGACAACACCGGTACCGTGGGTCAAGATTAATCCCGACCAATACGATTACGATGGGGGTTTTATTTATTTCGATGGGGGTTTATTTATTTATTAAACACCTAAATATGAACCATTAAAATTGAATTGCTAACTACGGACTAAGAAGACATTAAAAGTATTATAAGTATATATATACGTGACGATTGTTTAAAATGAAAATATATTGATATATTATATATGGATAGGTTCGTGATATCAACCGGAGACCAAGTCAAAATATATATATCTTCAAGGCAAAAGTGAGTATATAGTCCCACTTTTAAACTCTAAGTATTTCGGGATGAGAATACATGTATTTTATGTTTTACGTTATGGACACAAGTAACTGAAAAATATATTCTACGTTGAGTTGTACCACTGGCATACTTCCCTGTAGCTTGGTAACTATTATTTACAGCGGTATTGTAAACGCGAATCCTGTTGATAGATCTATCGGGCCTGACAACCCCAACCGGACTGGACGACCAGTATTCAACGGTTGCACAGTACTTCGTTTCGTGACTACACTTAGTACGGTGTAGTAAGATTTCATAATAAAGGGAATATGTGACGTGATTAAATGTTAAGTATGGTTACCAAGTGCTCAACCACTTAGAATATTTTTATTAAAATGTTTACATATGAAATCTTGTGGGCTATATTTATATCGCTGCCGGCATTAAACCTATATCTCACCAACTTTATGTTGACGTTTTAAACATGTCTATTCTCAGGTGATAACTAAAAGCTTCCGCTGCAACATGTTGAATTTAAACAAGATCTTGAGTATGCATATTTGTGTCAAAAATAAAACTGCATATCGGAGGATTTGTAATGTAAAATATGCTAGAAATCGTATTGTTATCATCATATGTAAAGTTTGTAAGTCTAAGATTATCGCTAAACGATAATCATCTTTATATTGTCTAAAGCTTGTATTAAAATAAGAGTTATGGTTTGTAATGTAAAATAAATGCAGTTGTTCTTTTTAAAATGTCGCATATAGAGGTCAATACCTCGCAATGAAATCATACGTTATCTAACTCGTTCTTATGGTTAAGGACGGGTTATGACATAAGCGGTGCTCATATCTAATCGAGTTCCCAATGCTTTTTGTAATGACTGCCAAAAATGTGATGTGAATCGGGTGTCGCGATCAGATATGATAGAGATGGGTACACCATGCCTGGAAACTACCTCCTTCAAATATAGGCGTGCTAATCTTTCCATACTGTCTGTCTCCTTTATTGGTAGAAAGTGAGCTGATTTAGTTAGACGATCAACTATCACCCAAATAGTATCATGACTACTTGTAGTCCTTGGCAATTTCGTAATGAAATCCATAGTTATTCTTTCCCATTTCCACTGCGGAATTTCTGGTTGTTGCAGTAATCCTGACGGCTTTTGGTGCTCAGCTTTGACCTTTGCACACGTCAAACATTTGCTTACATAAGTAGCAATTTCTGTCTTCATATTAGGCCACCAATAAAACTTCTTGAGATCGTGGTACATTTTCCCGTTTTCTGGGTGAATTGAGTACCTCGTTTTGTGTGCTTCATCTAGTACTAGTTGCCTTAGATTACCATGTTTTGGTACCCATATCCTATCAGCAAAATACAGGGTTCCATCGGCTTTTACTTCAAGCTGTTTTTCTAACCCTCTGCTCATTTCGCCTTTTTCATTTTCTTCTTTTAAAGCCTCTAACTGTGCTGCTTGAATTTGCTTTGTGAGATCAGTACGAATTGTAATATTCAAAGCTCGGACCCTAAGAGGTTTTACTCTTTCTTTTCGACTTAGGGCATCAGCTACAACATTAGCCTTTCCGGGGTGGTAACGGATTTCACAATCGTAATCGTTTAACAACTCTACCCAGCGACGTTGCCTCATATTGAGTTGTTTTTGATCAAAAATATGCTGAAGACTCTTATGGTCGGTGTACACTGTACACTTGGTGCCATATAGATAGTGTCTCCATATTTTGAGTGCAAAAACTACTGCTCCAAGTTCCAAATCGTGCGTCGTATAGTTCTTTTCATGAATTTTTAGTTGTCGTAAGGCGTATGCGATGACTTTTGTGCGTTGCATTAATACACATCCTAAACCTTGGCGTGAAGCATCACAATAGATCACGAAATCATCATTTCCTTCCGGTAATGACAAAATGGGTGCAGACGTTAACTTCTTCTTTAATAACTGGAATGAGGATTCCTGTTCTGTGGACCAATCATACTTCTTTCCCTTTTGAGTCAATGCAGTTAAGGGTTTGGCGATTCTAGAGAAATCTTGAATGAATCTTCGGTAGTAACCAGCAAGACCTAAGAATTGACGGATTTGTGTTGGAGTCTTCGGTGTTTCCCATTTACTAATGGCTTCGATCTTGGCGGGGTCAACTTTAATTCCATGTTTACTGACAACATGGCCCAAAAATTGTACTTCTTGTAACCAGAAATCACACTCCAAAAACGCTACGTACAATTCTTCTTTCTTGAGTATCTCTAGTACCAGTCTTAAGTGTTGCTCATGTTCTTCCTTGTTCTTCGAGTAAATCAATATGTCGTCGATAAAAACAATGACAAATTTGTCTAAATACGGTCTACAGATGCGATTCATTAGATCCATGAATACTGCTGGAGCATTAGTCAATCCAAAAGGCATGACTAAAAATTCATAGTGACCGTAACGGGTTCTGAACGCGGTTTTAGGAACATCTTCTTCCTTCACTCTCAGCTGATGATATCCGGAGCGTAGATCAATCTTAGAATAAACACTTGATCCTTGCAATTGATCAAACAAATCATCAATCCTCGGTAATGGGTACCGATTCTTGATCGTTAATTTGTTTAATTCTCGGTAATCTATGCACATTCTCATAGATCCATCCTTCTTCTTGACAAACAGAATAGGAGCACCCCAAGGTGAAAAACTAGGACGAATAAATCCACGGTCCGATAATTCTTGCAACTGGTCTTGTAATTCTTGCATTTCTGAAGGTGCAAGTCTATATGGAGATCGGGCTATAGGTGCAGCTCCTGGTATGAGATCAATCTGGAATTCTACACATCTGTGTGGAGGTAGCCCCGGTAATTCTTCTGGAAATACTCCGGGATATTCTCTTACAACCGACATGTCATTAATGCTTCTTTCTTCAGTATCGATCTTCTTTACGTGTGCCAGAATAGCATAACAACCTTTTCTTATAAGTTTCTGGGCCTTCATACAGCTGATAAAGTTCAGCTTTGAGTTGCTCTTCTCCCCATAAATCATTAATGACGTTTCATCCTTACGAGGGATGCGGATTGCTTTCTCGGCGCAAACAACTTCCGCTCTTGTTTTAGACATCCAGTCCATGCCAACGATTACGTCAAAACTTCCTAATTCTACGGGTATCAAATCGATTTTGAAGGTTTCACCAGCGAGATTCATTTCGCAACCATGGCAAATTTTATCGGCTTTTATCAGTTTACCATTAGCTAATTCAATAGTATATTTATCGTCTAGAGGTAATGATGCACATTTTAGTTTAAAACTAAAGTCTTTACACATATAACTTCTATCAGCACCCGTATCAAACATAATAGAAGCTAGTTGATTTTTAACGGTAAACGTACCCGTGACAAGATTAGGATCCTCACGTGCTTTACTGGCACTAACATTAAATGCCCTCCCACGTGCAGGTTCTTTGTTCTTCTCCTTATCAGGGCATTGATTTATAAAGTGACCAGACTTCCCGCATCCATAACATTTCTTGACATCGGTCGATTTTGTCTTTACTTCAGAAACGGTGGCATAACAATCTTTCGCCACATGTCCTTTCTTGTTGCACTTATCACAGACCACTTGGCAATAACCTGCATGATGTGTGTAACATCTTTTGCAGAACGGATGGGGTCCCTTATAGTTTGGACTACCAGTTACCCCATCTTGTTTACCTTTAAAAGTTTCTTGTTTCTTCAGTTAAGTACTTTTGCCCTTATAGTCTTCCCATTTCCTCTTTCCTTCAGTTGTCTTAACTTCGGTAATTGGTGCCTTAATCGAACTCTCTGTGATCTGGTCCATGAGTTGGTGTGCCATTGTCATGGCTTCCTGCATCGTATTTGGTTTGGACGATGTAACATTTCCTTTGATATTGATCGATAAACCGTCAATATACATTTCTATCTTTCGTTTCTCGTTTGGCACCAATTCGGGACACAACAAGGCTAGTTCCATGAAACGCTTTTCATAGTTATTGAGATTCGCGCCGATAACCTTCAGATTATGTAACTCAGATTTCATTTTTCTGATCTCGTTTAGAGGACAGTACTCCTCGATTAGCAACTCTTTTAGTTCTTCCCAAGAGATATCATATGCCGTATCTATTCCTTCTGCTTTAGCATAATTGTTCCACCAAGTAAGTGCACCATCTTGCAACGTGCACGAAGCATACTTTGACTTGTCTCCGTTCGCACAATTACTGATTTTGAAAACGGACTCCATCTTTTCAAACCATCGGGTTAGACCGACTGGTCCCTCGGTTCCACTAAACGTCTGTGGTTTGCATCCTTGAAAAGTTTTGTATGAGCATCCGTTTCGTGAGTTTGTGTTTACGGCTGCTGCTTTGGCTGCTGCTTCGGCTGTTGCTTTTGCTGCCTCGGCTGCAGCAATTCTTTCATTCACACGTTTCTCGGCTAGTTGCTCAAACTCAGCATCCGACATTTGAGACATGTTTCTTCAATAAACACAACAGAGATAATTTTATCATATAGAATATTATAGGTAAAATGAGTTGTCAATAGTTAATCGTAGCATATTAATAATATGAACCAATTATTATAAAAGCCTTTTCTTCTTATTAGCATTTTATAATTATTTCTAGGGTATTACCTACCCGTTAAGTTCATACATAATAGCTAGTACAAGGAATAAACTACTAAAATCCTAATAATATTCCACTATGAAAAATTATAGCGAGTTACTACATTATTATGTAATAATGATAATAAGAAGTAGTAATAATACAAATAATCATTCCATGCATTTATTATTAAAAAACCAAAATAATACAATACCATACAATACTGATATTTTACATATGCTTATTTTACATAACAAGATAGAGTAGCACACATAAGCAATAAAATAGCGCATGGAAGATTTATGGTTGCGAGGTCGTTTATTCAGAACTATCAGAAACTTCTTCCCATTTAGTTCTCTCTGCCAATTGTTTGTGTGCACATGGTCTGACAGACATTCTGGCAGTGTATTTTATTTTTAGTTGGGGTTTTGAGGTACCCGTTGCCTCAGTGGGTTTAATACAATAAGGGTGGTTACGGATCGAATGGTCGTGTTCTTTTTTAATAATTAAGGACATTTTATTATTGTGGTTGTTTTTATTATCTATAGCAAGTTGGAATTTCTCCTTAGTGATCTCTTTTATTTCATTAGCGAAATCCTTCTCCTTACTGATCTCGTCTGATGACGAACTGTCTGAGTCATGTGTAGGAGAATATGATGACGAACTGCAAGAATATGTACCGGTGGTCATGAACCGAAATCTGCCAGGCGTAATCAGCACAACCCGCCCGTCGGCGGTATATCTGGACCAAAATCCATATTTGTTTAGAAATGGACGATCCTCCTTTACTCCAGGGATCATGGGTCCATGCCAACGATACTGTGGCTCCGAAAAACTAAAGCTGGGTGGAGCTGGAACCTCCTCTGGGTTTACCGGGAGTTGAGATTCCCCGGCTAACACAATTTCTTCTTTAATAGGTATTGGAACGCCCTTTTCAGTTGTGGATATAATAGATTCAGTGTCCGATTCCGAGTCGTACAAAATGATAGGATTAGAAGAAGTCATCTATCACATAATTGAAACAACAATTACGTTAGCATATAAATATATCACATATAATGTTTTTGACCAAATGATAATCAAAAATCAGTAAAAACAGATATGGTCATAGTCCAGACTCACTAATGCATCCTAATAATTACCAGTTAAACACACTAATGTAATTTCTGGTTCCCTATGACCTCAAGCTCGGATACCAACTGTAACGACCCGTCAAAATCGCTATTGACGCGGCACGTTAATCATTGATTCCACAGTGAGGTTTTGACCTCTATATGATACGTTTTGATAAAATATTGCATTCATTAAAATAAGTGACTTTCTAAACATAGAAAGTTATAAACATGTGGGCGAGTGCTTAGGTATAAGCATAACCCCGAAATACATAAGTCTTTAATTTACAGGTTGACATCACAGTCCAATTATTTATTACACAACGCCGTTTATTTTGAATGCAATAAACTTTGTACAAAGCATGAGAGACTCCATGCAGGCAACAAGCACATCACAGCGGAAGCATTCTAAGGACCTGAGAATAAAACATGCTAAAAAGTCAACACGAATGTTGGTGAGTTATAGGTTTAATTGCTCGAGTCATAAACATATATAAAGATAGACCACAAGATTTCATCAAAAGTTTATCAATAGATTCTACGTAACAGAGCACCCTGGTAACTAAACTTAACGCTATAGTGATAATTACCCCATTCGTTTTAATACACGCAAACCAACGTGTCTTAAACTCAAATAACATACGTCCGTTAAAAGGCTAGCGCTCTAGCTCGGACGGGGATGTCAAGCCCTATGGATCCATATACAATTATTCGCGCCCACCGGTCCATATCCTATGTACTGGCAGCTACTAGTTACCAAAGCTAAGGGATTTCTGGTTTAACTCAGTGTAGAATTTAGTATGTACTTGTGTCTTATCGCGTATAAAATAAATTGCATGTATTCTCAGCTAAAAAATATTTAAAGTATTTAAAAAGGGATCTATAACTCACAGTTCAATATTGAGACTCAATATTGTTGGCAAATTGTGTAGACGTAATGATGGTAGACGACTGTATGGTTGGCCTTGGATTCAAGAACAATACCCCGAACAATACCCAATATTTCCTTAGCTTAAAGCGGTTTGAAACCCGAATTAAAACACCCTCGAATATACTTTATTATTATTAAACTTAAATTAAAATTATAATTATAATTATAAATTTAAATTTAAATTACATATGAAAATCAAATATGAATTATATCGTCGAACAAACTGGCCTTTTATAGTACTTTTCGATTTACTGTAGCTCATGCGATCGCATTAGTTTTCAGGGTTTTTGCCATGCGATCGCATGACCGCCTTTTTTGTTTTTTGTTTGCTAGTTCGTCGACATCAAATAGTATTTTACTGTAGCAAATAGTGTTTACTGTAGCAAATAGTGTTACTGTAGCAAATCACTGTAGCAAATTAGTGTTTCACTGTAGCACTGTAGCAAAATACGGTTTCACTGTAGCAAATAGTGTTTTACTGTAGCAAAGTAATTTTTACTGTAGCACATAGGGTTTTACTGTAGGAAAGTCGTTTTTACTTGTACATATATATATATACATACATATAATTGTTCATGAATCGTCGAGAGTAATCAAAAGTAATTGTATATATGAAACAGTTCTAAAATTTTGAGACTCAATCTAACAGACTTTGTTTAGCGTGTTAAAATAATAAATCGTATAGAGAATTAGTTTAAATAAGTCAAAAATTTTCGGGTCATCACAGTACCTCCCCCTTAAAGAAAATTTCGTCCCGAAATTTTGAGTAGTACCTGTTTCATGAGCGATATCAGTGAACAAATGTGGATACTTTTGCTTCATCTGATCTTCACGTTCCCAAGTAAACTCAGGTCCTCGTCTTGCGTTCCAACGAACCCTAACTATCGGTATTTTGCTTTGTTTTAATTGTTTGACCTCACGGTCCATGATTTCAACAGGTTCTTCGATAAAATGGAGTTTATCATTTATTCGTATTTCATCAAGAGGAATTATGACATCCTCTTCATCTAAACATTTCTTCAAATTTGACACGTGAAATGTGTTGTTAACACTACTAAGTTCTTGCGGTAGCTTTAATCGATAAGCAAATGTTCCAATTCTTTCGGTGATTTCAAAGGGTCCTACGTACCTAGGACTTAGCTTTCTTCGTTTACCGAATCGTACAACGCCTTTCCAGGGTGACACTTTCAACATGACTTTGTCGCCCACTTGAAATTCTAGCGGTTTTCTTCTTACATCAGCATAACTCTTTTGGCGACTCATGGCTGTTTTCAATCGCTGTTGTATTTGAATGATCTTTTCGGTGGTTTCGTGAATAATTTCTGGTCCAGTAAGTTGTCTTTCTCCTACTTCACTCCAACATATAGGAGATCTGCACTTTCTACCGTAAAGTGCTTCAAATGGCGCTGCGTTGATGCTCGTATGATAGCTGTTATTATATGAAAATTCTGCCAACGGTAAGTGTCGATCACAACTGGTTCCAAAGTCAATCACGCATGCCCGTAACATGTCTTCCAATGTTTGTATTGTTCTTTCACTTTGACCATCTGTCTATGGGTGATAAGCGGTGCTCATATCTAATCGAGTTCCTAATGCTTTTTGTAATGACTGCCAAAAACGTGATATGAATCGGGTGTCGCGATCAGATATGATAGAGATGGGTACACCATGTCTGGAAACTACCTCCTTCAAATATAGGCGTGTTAATCTTTCCATACTGTCTGTCTCCTTTATTGGTAGAAAGTGAGCTGATTTAGTTAGACGATCAACTATCACCCAAATAGTATCATGACTACTTGTAGTCCTTGGCAATTTCGTAATGAAATCCATAGTTATTCTTTCCCATTTCCACTGCAGAATTTCTGGTTGTTGCAGTAATCCTGACGGCTTTTGGTGCTCAGCTTTGACCTTTGCACACGTCAAACATTTGCTTACATAAGTAGCAATTTCTGCCTTCATATTAGGCCACCAATAAAACTTCTTGAGATCGTGGTACATTTTCCCGTTTTCTGGTTGAATTGAGTACCTCGTTTTGTGTGCTTCATCTAGTACTAGTTGCCTTAGATTACCATGTTTTGGTACCCATATCCTATCAGCAAAATACAGGGTTCCATCGGCTTTTACTTCAAGCTGTTTTTCTAACCCTCTGCTCATTTCACCTTTTTCATTTTCTTCTTTTAAAGCCTCTAACTGTGCTGCTTGAATTTGCTTTGTGAGATCAGTACGAATTGTAATATTCAAAGCTCGGACCCTAAGAGGTTTTACTCTTTCTTTTCGACTTAGGGCATCAGCTACAACATTAGCCTTTCCGGGGTGGTAACGGATTTCACAATCGTAATCGTTTAACAACTCTACCCAGCGATGTTGCCTCATATTGAGTTGTTTTTGATCAAAAATATGCTGAAGACTCTTATGGTCGGTGTACACTGTACACTTGGTGCCATATAGATAGTGTCTCCATATTTTGAGTGCAAAAACTACTGCTCCAAGTTCCAAATCGTGCGTCGTATAGTTCTTTTCATGAATTTTTAGTTGTCGTAAGGCGTATGCGATGACTTTTGTGCGTTGCATTAATACACATCCTAAACCTTGGCGTGAAGCATCACAATAGATCACGAAATCATCATTTCCTTCCGGTAATGACAAAATGGGTGCAGACGTTAACTTCTTCTTTAATAACTGGAATGAGGATTCCTGTTCTGTGGACCAATCATACTTCTTTCCCTTTTGAGTCAATGCAGTTAAGGGTTTGGCGATTCTAGAGAAATCTTGAATGAATCTTCGGTAGTAACCAGCAAGACCTAAGAATTGACGGATTTGTGTTGGAGTCTTCGGTGTTTCCCATTTACTAATGGCTTCGATCTTGGCGGGGTCAACTTTAATTCCATGTTTACTGACAACATGGCCCAAAAATTGTACTTCTTGTAACCAGAAATCACACTCCAAAAACGCTACGTACAATTCTTCTTTCTTGAGTATCTCTAGTACCAGTCTTAAGTGTTGCTCATGTTCTTCCTTGTTCTTCGAGTAAATCAATATGTCGTCGATAAAAACAATGACAAATTTGTCTAAATACGGTCTACAGATGCGATTCATTAGATCCATGAATACTGCTGGAGCATTAGTCAATCCAAAAGGCATGACTAAAAATTCATAGTGACCGTAACGGGTTCTGAACGCGGTTTTAGGAACATCTTCTTCCTTCACTCTCAGCTGATGATATCCGGAGCGTAGATCAATCTTAGAATAAACACTTGATCCTTGCAATTGATCAAACAAATCATCAATCCTCGGTAATGGGTACCGATTCTTGATCGTTAATTTGTTTAACTCTCGGTAATCTATGCACATTCTCATAGATCCATCCTTCTTCTTGACAAACAGAATAGGAGCACCCCAAGGTGAAAAACTAGGACGAATAAATCCACGGTCCGATAATTCTTGCAACTGGTCTTGTAATTCTTGCATTTCTGAAGGTGCAAGTCTATATGGAGATCGGGCTACAGGTGCAGCTCCTGGTATGAGATCAATCTGGAATTCTACACATCTGTGTGGAGGTAGCCCCGGTAATTCTTCTGGAAATACTCCGGGATATTCTCTTACAACCGGCATGTCATTAATGCTTCTTTCTTCAGTATCGATCTTCTTTACGTGTGCCAGAATAGCATAACAACCTTTTCTTATAAGTTTCTGGGCCTTCATACAGCTGATAAAGTTCAGCTTTGAGTTGCTCTTCTCCCCATAAATCATTAATGACGTTTCATCCTTACGAGGGATGCGGATTGCTTTCTCAGCGCAAACAACTTCCGCTCTTGTTTTGGACATCCAGTCCATGCCAACGATTACGTCAAAACTTCCTAATTCTACGGGTATCAAATCGATTTTGAAGGTTTCACCAGCGAGATTCATTTCGCAACCATGGCAAATTTTATCGGCTTTTATCAGTTTACCATTAGCTAATTCAATAGTATATTTATCGTCTAGAGGTAATGATGCACATTTTAGTTTAAAACTAAAGTCTTTACACATATAACTTCTATCAGCACCCGTATCAAACATAATAGAAGCTAGTTGATTATTAACGGTAAATGTACCCGTGACAAGATTAGGATCCTCACGTGCTTTACTGGCACTAACATTAAATGCCCTCCCACGTGCAGGTTCTTTGTTCTTCTCCATATCAGGGCATTAATTTATAAAGTGACCAGACTTCCCGCATCCATAACATTTCTTGACATCGGTCGATTTTGTCTTTACTTCAGAAACAGTGGCATAACAATCTTTCGCCACATGTCCTTTCTTGTTGCACTTATCACAGACCACTTGGCAATAACCTGCATGACGTGTGTAACATCTTTTGCAGAACGGATGGGGTCCCTTATAGTTTGGACTACCAGTTGCCCCATCTTGTTTACCTTTAAAAGTTTCTTGTTTCTTCAGTTGAGTACTTTTGCCCTTATATTCTTCCCATTTCCTCTTTCCTTCAGTTGTCTTAACTTCGGTAATTGGTGCCTTAATCGAACTCTCTGTGATCTGGTCCATGAGTTGGTGTGCTATTGTCATGGCTTCCTGCATCGTATTTGGTTTGTACGATGTAACATTTCCTTTGATATTGATCGATAAACCGTCAATATACATTTCTATCTTTCGTTTCTCGTTTGGCACCAATTCGGGACACAACAAGGCTAGTTCCATGAAACGCTTTTCATAGTTATTGAGATTCGCGCAGATAACCTTCAGATTACGTAACTCAGATTTCATTTTTCTGATCTCGTTTCGAGGACAGTACTCCTCGATTAGCATCTTTTTCAGTTCTTCCCAAGAGATATCATATGCCGTATCTATTCCTTCTGCTTTAGCATAATTGTTCCACCAAGTAAGTGCACCATCTTGCAACGTGCACGAAGCATACTTTGACTTGTCTCCGTTCGCACAATTACTGATTTTGAAAACGGACTCCATCTTTTCAAACCATCGGGTTAGACCGACTGGTCCCTCGGTTCCACTAAACGTCTGTGGTTTGCATCCTTGAAAAGTTTTGTATGAGCATCCGTTTCGTGAGTTTGTGTTTACGGCTGCTGCTTTGGCTGCTGCTTCGGCTGTTGCTTTTGCTGCCTCGGCTGCAGCAATTCTTTTATTCACACATTTCTCGACTAGTTGCTCAAACTCAGCATCCGACATTTGAGACATGTTTCTTCAATAAACACAACAGAGATAATTTAATCATATAGAATATTATAGGTAAAATGAGTTGTCAATAGTTAATCGTAGCATATTAATAATATGAACCAATTATTATAAAAGCCTTTTCTTCTTATTAGCATTTTATAATTATTTCTAGGGTATTACCTACCCGTTAAGTTCATACATAATAGCTAGTACAAGGAATTAACTACTAAAATCCTAATAATATTCCACTATGAAAAATTATAGCGAGTTACTACATTATTATGTAATAATAATAATAAGAAGTAGTAATAATACAAATAATCATTCCATGCATTTATTATTAATAAACCAAAATAATACAATACCATACAATACTGATATTTTACATATGCTTATTTTACATAACAAGATAGAGTAGCACACATAAGCAATAAAATAGCGCATGGAAGATTTATGGTTGCGAGGTCGTTTATTCAGAACTATCAGAAACTTCTTCCCATTTGGTTCTCTCTGCCAATTGTTTGTGTGCACATGGACCGACAGACATTCTGGCAGTGTATTTTATTTTTAGTTGGGGTTTTGAGGTACCCGTTGCCTCAGTGGGTTTAATACAATAAGGGTGGTTACGGATCGAATGGTCCTGTTCTTTTTTAATAATTAAGGACATTTTATTATTGTGGTTGTTTTTATTATCTATAGCAAGTTGGAATTTCTCCTTAGTGATCTCTTTTATTTCATTAGCGAAATCCTCCTCCTTACTGATCTCGTCTGATGACGAACTGTCTGAGTCATGTGTAGGAGAATATGATGACGAACTGCAAGAATATGTACCGGTGGTCATGAACCGAAATCTGCCAGGCGTAATCGGCACAACCCGCCCGTCGGCGGTATATCTGGACCAAAATCCATATTTGTTTAGAAATGGACGATCCTCGTTTACTCCAGGGATCATGGGTCCATGCCAACGATACTGTGGCTCCGAAAAACTAAAGCTGGGTGGAGCTGGAACCTCCTCTGGGTTTATCGGGAGTTGAGATTCCCCGGCTAACACAACTTCTTCTTTAATAGGTATTGGAACGCCCTTTTCAGTTGTGGATATAATAGATTCAGTGTCCGATTCCGAGTCGTACAAAATGATAGGATTAGAAGAAGTCATCTATCACATAATTGAAACAACAATTACGTTAGCATATAAATATATCACATATAATGTTTTTGACCAAATGATAAGCAAAAATCAGTAAAAATAGATATGGTCATAGTCCAGACTCACTAATGCATCCTAAAAATTACCAGTTAAACACACTAATGTAATTTCTGGTTCCCTATGACCTCAAGCTCGGATACCAACTGTAACGACCCGTTAAAATCGCTATTGACGTGGCACGTTAATCATTGATTCCACAGTGAGGTTTTGACCTCTATATGATACGTTTTGATAAAATATTGCATTCATTAAAATAAATGACTTTCTAAACATAGAAAGTTATAAACATGTGGGCGAGTGCTTAGGTATAAGCAAAACCCCGAAATACATAAGTCTTTAATTTACAGGTTGACATCACAGTCCAATTATTTATTACACAACGCAGTTTTATTTTGAATGCAATAAACTTTGTACAAAGCATAAGAGACTCCATGCAGGCAACAAGCACATCACAGCGGAAGCATTCTAAGGACCTGAGAATAAAACATGCTAAAAAGTCAACACGAATGTTGGTGAGTTATAGGTTTAATTGCTCGAGTCATAAACATATATAAAGTTAGACCACAAGATTTCATCAAAAGTTTATCAATAGATTCTACGTAACAGAGCACCCTGGTAACTAAACTTAACGCTATAGTGATAATTACCCCATTCGTTTTAATACACGCAAACCAACGTGTCTTAAACTCAAATAACATACGTCCGTTAAAAGGCTAGCGCTCTAGCTCGAACGGGGATGTCAAGCCCTATGGATCCATATACAATTATTCGCGCCCACCAGTCCATATCCTATGTACTGGCAGCTACTAGTTACCAAAGCTAAGGGATTTCTGGTTTAACTCAGTGTAGAATTTAGTATGTACTTGTGTCTTATCGCGTTTAAAATAAATTGCATGTATTCTCAGCTAAAAAATATTTAAAGTATTTAAAAAGGGATCTATAACACACAGTTCAATATTGAGACTCAATATTGTTGGCAAATTGCGTAGACGTAATGATGGTAGACGACTGTATGGTTGGCCTTGGATTCAAGAACAATACCCCGAACAATACCCAATATTTCCTTAGCTTAAAGCGGTTTGAAACCCGAATTAAAACACCCTCGAATATACTTTATTATTATTAAACTTAAATTAAAATTATAATTATAATTATAAATTAAAATTTAAATTACATATGAAAATAAAATATGAATTATATGGTCGAACAAACTGGCCTTTTATAGTACTTTTCGATTTACTGTAGCTCATGCGATCGCATGAGTTTTCAGGGTTTTTGCCATGCGATCGCATGACCGCCTTTTTCGTTTTTGTTTGCTAGTTCGCCGACATCAAATAGTATTTTACTGTAGCAAATAGTGTTTTACTGTAGTAATAGTGTTTCACCGTAGCAAATAGTGTTACTGTAGCAAATCACTGTAGCAAAGTAATTTTTACTGTAGCAAATAGGGTTTTACTGTAGGAAAGTCGTTTTTACTTGTACATATATATATATATATACATACATATAATTGTTCATGAATCGTCGAGAGTAATCAAAAGTAATTGTATATATGAAACAGTTCTAAAATTTTGAGACTCAATCTAACAGACTTTGTTTAGCGTGTAAAAATAATAAATCGTATAGAGAATTAGTTTAAATAAGTCAAAAATTTTAGGGTCATCACAGTACCTCCCCCTTAAAGAAAATTTCGTCCCGAAATTTTGAGTAGTACCTGTTTCATGAGCGATATCAGTGAAAAAATGTGGATACTTTTGCTTCATCTGATCTTCACGTTCCCAAGTAAACTCGGGTCCTCGTCTTGCGTTCCAACGAACCCTAACTATCGGTATTTTGCTTTGTTTTAATTGTTTGACCTCACGGTCCATGATTTCAACAGGTTCTTCGATAAAATGGAGTTTATCATTGATTCGTATTTAGTCAAGAGGAATTACGACATCCTCTTCAGCTAAACATTTCTTCAAATTTGACACGTGAAATGTGTTGTTAACACTACTAAGTTCTTGCGGTAGCTTTAATCGATAAGCAACTGTTGCAATTCTTTCGGTGATTTCAAAGGGTCCTACGTACCTAGGACTTAGCTTTATTCGTTTACCGAATCGTACAATGCCTTTCCAGGGTGATACTTTCAACATGACTTTGTCACCCACTTGAAATTCTAGCGGTTTTCTTCTTACATCAGCATAACTCTTTTGGCGACTCATGGCCATTTTCAATCGCTGTTGTATTTGAATGATCTTTTTGGTGGTTTCGTGAATAATTTTTGGTCCAGTAAGTTATCTTTCTCCTACTTCACTCCAACATATAGGAGATCTGCACTTTCTACCGTAAAGTGCTTCAAATGGCGCTGCGTTGATGCTCGTATGATAGCTGTTATTGTATGAAAATTCTGCCAACGGTAAGTGTCGATCCCAACTGGTTCCAAAGTCAATCACGCATGCCCGTAACATGTCTTCCAATGTTTGTATTGTTCTTTCACTTTGACCATCTGTCTATGGGTGATAAGCGGTGCTCATATCTAATCGAGTTCCAAATGCTTTTTGTAATGACTGCCAAAAACGTGATGTGAATCGGGTGTCGCGATCAGATATGATAGAGATGGGTACACCATGCCTGGAAACTACCTCCTTCAAATATAGGCGTGCTAATCTTTCCATACTGTCTGTCTCCTTTATTGGTAGAAAGTGAGCTGATTTAGTTAGACGATCAACTATCACCCAAATAGTATCATGACTACTTGTAGTCCTTGGCAATTTCGTAATGAAATCCATAGTTATTCTTTCCCATTTCCACTGCGGAATTTCTGGTTGTTGCAGTAATCCTGACGGCTTTTGGTGCTCAGCTTTGACCTTTGCACACGTCAAACATTTGCTTACATAAGTAGCAATTTCTGTCTTCATATTAGGCCACCAATAAAACTTCTTGAGATCGTGGTACATTTTCCCGTTTTCTGGGTGAATTGAGTACCTCGTTTTGTGTGCTTCATCTAGTACTAGTTGCCTTAGATTACCATGTTTTGGTACCCATATCCTATCAGCAAAATACAGGGTTTCATCGGCTTTTACTTCAAGCTGTTTTTCTAACCCTCTGCTCATTTCGCCTTTTTCATTTTCTTCTTTTAAAGCCTCTAACTGTGCTGCTTGAATTTGCTTTGTGAGATCAGTACGAATTGTAATATTCAAAGCTCGGACCCTAAGAGGTTTTACTCTTTCTTTTCGACTTAGGGCATCAGCTACAACATTAGCCTTTCCGGGGTGGTAACGGATTTCACAATCGTAATCGTTTAACAACTCTACCCAGCGACGTTGCCTCATATTGAGTTGTTTTTGATCAAAAATATGCTGAAGACTCTTATGGTCGGTGTACACTGTACACTTGGTGCCATATAGATAGTGTCTCCATATTTTGAGTGCAAAAACTACTGCTCCAAGTTCCAAATCGTGCGTCGTATAGTTCTTTTCATGAATTTTTAGTTGTCGTGAGGCGTATGCGATGACTTTTGTGCGTTGCATTAATACACATCCTAAACCTTGGCATGAAGCATCACAATAGATCACGAAATCATCATTTCCTTCCGGTAATGACAAAATGGGTGCAGACGTTAACTTCTTCTTTAATAACTGGAATGAGGATTCCTGTTCTGTGGACCAATCATACTTCTTTCCCTTTTGAGTCAATGCAGTTAAGGGTTTGGAGATTCTAGAGAAATCTTGAATGAATCTTCGGTAGTAACCAGCAAGACCTAAGAATTGATGGATTTGTGTTGGAGTCTTCGGTGTTTCCCATTTACTAATGGCTTCGATCTTGGCGGGGTCAACTTTAATTCCATGTTTACTGACAACATGGCCCAAAAATTGTACTTCTTGTAACCAGAAATCACACTCCAAAAACGCTACGTACAATTCTTCTTTCTTGAGTATCTCTAGTACCAGTCTTAAGTGTTGCTCATGTTCTTCCTTGTTCTTCGAGTAAATCAATATGTCGTCGATAAAAACAATGACAAATTTGTCTAAATACGGTCTACAGATGCGATTCATTAGATCCATGAATACTGCTGGAGCATTAGTCAATCCAAAAGGCATGACTAAAAATTCATAGTGACCGTAACGGGTTCTGAACGCGGTTTTAGGAACATCTTCTTCCTTCACTCTCAGCTGATGATATCCGGAGCGTAGATCAATCTTAGAATAAACACTTGATCCTTGCAATTGATCAAACAAATAATCAATCCTCGGTAATGGGTACCGATTCTTGATCGTTAATTTGTTTAATTCTCGGTAATCTATGCACATTCTCATAGATCCATCCTTCTTCTTGACGAACAGAATAGGAGCACCCCAAGGTGAAAAACTAGGACGAATAAATCCACGGTCCGATAATTCTTGCAACTGGTCTTGTAATTCTTGCATTTCTGAAGGTGCAAGTCTATATGGAGATCGGGCTACAGGTGCAGCTCCTGGTATGAGATCAATCTGGAATTCTACACATCTGTGTGGAGGTAGCTCCGGTAATTCTTCTGGAAATACTCCGGGATATTCTCTTACAACCGGCATGTCATTAATGCTTCTTTCTTCAGTATCGATCTTCTTTACGTGTGCCAGAATAGCATAACAACCTTTTCTTATAAGTTTCTGGGCCTTCATACAGCTGATAAAGTTCAGCTTTGAGTTGCTCTTCTCCCCATAAATCATTAATGACGTTTCATCCTTACGAGGGATGCGGATTGCTTTCTCAGCGCAAACAACTTCCGCTCTTGTTTTGGACATCCAGTCCATGCCAACGATTACGTCAAAACTTCCTAATTCTACGGGTATCAAATCGATTTTGAAGGTTTCACCAGCGAGATTCATTTCGCAACCATGGCAAATTTTATCGGCTTTTATCAGTTTACCATTAGCTAATTCAATAGTATATTTATCGTCTAGAGGTAATGATGCACATTTTAGTTTAAAACTAAAGTCTTTACACATATAACTTCTATCAGCACCCGTATCAAACATAATAGAAGCTAGTTGATTATTAACGGTAAACGTACCCGTGACAAGATTGTAGTGACCCGAACTTTTCCATGTTTATATATATTAATTGAGATTGATATTTACATGATTAAATGTTTCCAACATGTTAAGCAATCAAACTTGTTAAGACTTGATTAATTGAAATATGTTTCATATAGACAATTGACCACCCAAGTTGACCGGTGATTCACGAACGTTAAAACTTGTAAAAACTATATGATGACATATATATGGATATATATATAGTTAACATGATACTATGATAAGTAAACATATCATTAAGTATATTAACAATGAACTACATATGTAAAAACAAGACTATTAACTTAACGATTGTTAAACGAGACATATATGTAACGATTATCGTTGTAAAGACATTTAATGTATATATATCATATTAAGAGATATTCATACATGATAATATCATGATAATATAATAATTTAAAATCTCATTTGATATTATAAACATTGGGTTAACAACATTTAACAAGATCGTTAACCTAAAGGTTTCAAAACAACACTTACATGTAACGACTAACGATGACTTAACGACTCAGTTAAAATGTATATACATGTAGTGTTTTAATATGTATTTATACACTTTTGAAATACTTCAATACACTTATCAAAATACTTCTACTTAACAAAAATGCTTACAATTACATCCTCGTTCAGTTTCATCAACAATTCTACTCGTATGCACCCGTATTCGTACTCGTACAATACACAGCTTTTAGATGTATGTACTATTGGTATATACACTCCAATGATCAGCTCTTAGCAGCCCATGTGAGTCACCTAACACATGTGGGAACCATCATTTGGCAACTAGCATGAAATATCTCATAAAATTACAAAAATATGAGTAATCATTCATGACTTATTTACATGAAAACAAAATTACATATCCTTTATATCTAATCCATACACCAACGACCAAAAACACCTACAAACACTTTCATTCTTCAATTTTCTTCATCTAATTGATCTCTCTCAAGTTCTATCTTCAAGTTCTAAGTGTTCTTCATAAATTCCAAAAGTTCTAGTTTCATAAAATCAAGAATACTTTCAAGTTTGCTAGCTCACTTCCAATCTTGTAAGGTGATCATCCAACCTCAAGAAATCTTTGTTTCTTACAGTAGGTTATCATTCTAATACAAGGTAATAATCATATTCAAACTTTGGTTCAATTTCTATAACTATAACAATCTTATTTCAAGTGATGATCTTACTTGAACTTGTTTTCGTGTCATGATTCTGCTTCAAGAACTTCGAGCCATTCAAGGATCCATTGAAGCTAGATCCATTTTTCTCTTTTCTAGTAGGTTTATCCAAGGAACTTAAGGTAGTAATGATGTTCATAACATCATTCGATTCATACATATAAAGCTATCTGATTCGAAGGTTTAAACTTGTAATCACTAGAACATAGTTTAGTTAATTCTAAACTTGTTCGCAAACAAAAGTTAATCCTTCTAACTTGACTTTTAAAATAAACTAAACACATGTTCTATATCTATATGATATGCTAACTTAATGATTTAAAACCTGGAAACACAAAAAACACCGTAAAACCGGATTTACGCCGTCGTAGTAACACCGCGGGCTGTTTTGGGTTAGTTAATTAAAAACTATGATAAACTTTGATTTAAAAGTTGTTATTCTGAGAAAATGATTTTTATTATGAACATGAAACTATATCCAAAAATTATGGTTAAACTCAAAGTGGAAGTATGTTTTCTAAAATGGTCATCTAGACGTCGTTCTTTAGTCTGAAATGACTATCTTTACAAAAACGACTTGTAACTTACTTTTCCGACTATAAACCTATACTTTTTCTGTTTAGATTCATAAAATAGGGTTCAATATGAAACCATAGCAATTTGATTCACTCAAAACGGATTTAAAATGAAGAAGTTATGGGTAAAACAAGATTGGATAATTTTTCTCATTTTAGCTACGTGAAAATTGGTAACAAATCTATTCCAACCATAACTTAATCAACTTGTATTGTATATTATGTAATCTTGAGATACCATAGACACGCATATAATGTTTCGATCTATCATGTCGACACATCTATATATATTTCGGAACAACCATAGACACTCTATATGTGAATGTTGGAGTTAGCTATATAGGGTTGAGGTTGATTCCAAAATATATATAGTTTGAGTTGTGATCAATACTGAGATACGTATATACTGGGTCGTGGATTGATTCAAGATAATATTTATCGATTTATTTCTGTACATCTAACTGTGGACAACTAGTTGTAGGTTACTAACGAGGACAGCTGACTTAATAAACTTAAAACATCAAAATATATTAAAAGTGTTGTAAATATATTTTGAACATACTTTGATATATATGTATATATTGTTATAGGTTCGTGAATCAACCAGTGGCCAAGTCTTACTTCCCGACGAAGTAAAAATCTGTGAAAGTGAGTTATAGTCCCACTTTTAAAATCTAATATTTTTGGGATGAGAATACATGCAGGTTTTATAAATGATTTACAAAATAGACACAAGTACGTGAAACTACATTCTATGGTTGAATTATCGAAATCGAATATGCCCCTTTTTATTAAGTCTGGTAATCTAAGAATTAGGGAACAGACACCCTAATTGACGCGAATCCTAAAGATAGATCTATTGGGCCTAACAAACCCCATCCAAAGTACAGGATGCTTTAGCACTTCGAAATTTATATCATATCCGAAGGGTGTCCCGGAATGATGGGGATATTCTTATATATGCATCTTGTTAATGTCGGTTACCAGGTGTTCACCATATGAATGATTTTTATCTCTATGTATGGGATGTGTATTGAAATATAAAATCTTGTGGTCTATTATTATGATTTGATATATATAGGTTAAACCTATAACTCACCAACATTTTTGTTGACGTTTTAAGCATGTTTATTCTCAGGTGATTATTAAGAGCTTCCGCTGTCGCATACTTAAATAAGGACGAGATTTGGAGTCCATGCTTGTATGATATTGTGTAAAAACTGCATTCAAGAAACTTATTTTGTTGTAACATATTTGTATTGTAAACCATTATGTAATGGTCATGTGTAAACAGGATATTTTAGATTATCATTATTTGATAATCTACGTAAAGCTTTTTAAACCTTTATTGATGAAATAAAGGTTATGGTTTGTTTTAAAATGAATGCAGTCTTTGAAAAACGTCTCATATAGAGGTCAAAACCTCGCAACGAAATCAATTAATATGGAACGTTTTTAATCAATAAGAACGGGACATTTCAGTTGGTATCAGAGCGTTGGTCTTAGAGAACCAGAATTTTGCATTAGTGTGTCTTATCGAGTTTGTTAGGATGCATTAGTGAGTCTGGACTTCGACCGTGTTTACTTGAAAAATGATTGCTTAACAAATTTTGTTGGAAACTATATATTTTTAACATGTGAATATTATGTGATATATTAATCTCTTAACGCGTTTGATATTATGTGATAGATGTCTACCTCTAGAACAAGTCCCATTGACTCACCTAATAATAATGAAGAGTCAAATATAACTTGGAATGATTCGTGGACTGATTCACAAGTTCCCGAAGAGGAACCGGAAGAAGAGTCGGAACCGGAAGAAGAATCGGAACCGGAAGAAGAATCGGAACCGGATGAAGAAATAGAACCGGTGGGGGAAATAATAAAATGATTAAGTAAAAGAAAATCCTCAACCAACCGACCAAGGTTAATTATGGTCAATGGTGTTTCCGCCAAGGAAGCAAAATATTGGGAGGATTACCAATTCTCCGATGAATCGGATTCCGACGAGAATTCCGATGATGTTATAGAAATTACCCCAACTGAATTTAAAAAGGCAAAAGAAAATAATAAGGGAAAGGGCATAAAAATAGAGAAATCTAATTCCAACCCCGATGAACTTTATATGTATCGTCAACCCCCGAAGTCCTTAAGTTGTAACAATGACCCGGGAACCTCTAAACCACCAGGTTTTTCTAAACCAATGTGGATTACGATGGCTCGTATTAGGGGAACATCATATATCCCTAGAAACTTGGCAAAACGAACCAAAACCGAAGAAGAAGAAACAAGCGAGTCGGAATAAGATAGTTGTATTCGTGTGGTGTAATATATGTAATATAGTGTGCTTATGCTTTATGATATATGTAAAAATTGCTTGTATTAATAAGTATTTTTTTTATGAATCTAACTCTTGTCTATTTTACAGTATAAAAACACAAAATGGATAGACAACCCAATATTTTAAGAGACCTACCCGGAGACGTGATTGATGAAATCTTGTCTAGAGTCGGTCAGAATTCTTCGGCACAACTATTTAAGGCGAGATCAGTTTGTAAGACATTCGAAGAACATTCCAAGAATGCCTTGGTTTATAAAAGGCTTTCGTTCGAAAGATGGGGGATATCACATTGGGAAATCCATAAGTTACGATGTGTTTACTTTGACGCATATATTGCGGGGAACCCAAATGCTATTTTACGCAATGGGTTAAGAAATTATTTTGACTCAATATATCCGAATATTGGACTTCGTGATTTAGAAAAAGCGGCTAACATGCAACATAAAGAAGCATGTTATGCTTACGGATTAGTAATGTTCGCTTCTCACCAAAGTGAGAACAAGAACATCGGGCTACAACTATTAAACAAAACGTTCCCACAAGTGACGGAGTCGGTAATTGGGGTAAGAAATGAGGTTTTTAGATTGTTACGGGACTGTTGGACATTACGTAACCCTCGCCCCTTTGACGATGTTACAACACGCTGTCTTATCAACGGCCATAACGGTTATGTTCCACAAGACCAAGGATGGGAAGTAATCCTAGTAAAACCAGAATGCATGACTTGTTTCTGGACGTATGAATTACGTGTCTTTATTGCCTTTGCTGAACGACTTGTGTACTAGCTAGAATTATCTTCACACCCATCTTGTATCAAATTTATTGTGTGCTATATTTCATGCTATATGTAAAATAAGCGGTATTGTAAGTTTGTAAAATATTGTGTAAAAGTTTGAACGCGAAATATTATTATAATCAGTTTTTCATATAGAATTGTAGTAGTTGAATTGTATATTAGCTACTAAGTATGAACTTAACGGGTAGGTACTACCCGAATTTAAACTTATAAAATGCTAATATGAAGAAAAAGCTTTTATAAATGAGTTCATATTATGCTACGAAATACTATTAACTACTCTTAATATTCTGTATGATTAACTTGTTCAATTTGACTATTTTGAAGGAAATGGCACCGACTACTCGACACACCGTGAATATGATTAAATAATATTGATAATAATAATAATAATAAAATGATAGTTTCAATAAAAATATTAATTTTTAGTAATAAAGATAATTTTAGTAATAACATCAACTGATAACAATTATAATAATCGTTTTAATAATAATATTAAAATTAATAATAATTCAGTTGACCATATCTTTTAATCCGTTCATCGAACCCACACGATTTCTAAATGAAAAGTTATTAATTTTTCTTTAGCTTTTCAACGACATGCATATCATATACCTTATCTCAGTAGCATATGTATCAAATTTGTGATTTATCATAAACTATTTAACGACAAAACTAAGCATACAAACATGCATAATCATATATACTCGAGCACTAGTCAGGGATACACTATTAATATATAAAAGATAAGATATGAATGCTCACGTATCAATATTGTAATTCAATATTGCAGGAAAGTACGTAGACGCAATGAAAGTGATAAACGTTAGGTTGACCTCACGAGCAATACCCTCGAACAATACCCATAACCTTCATAGCTATAACCCATAATTTCCTTAGCTCTATCCCGTTTGAAAACTTATTTTGAAATCGTCTGAATATAACTCCATCGTAGTATTTTATGTATACTAATAATATCTTGAAATAATACTAAGTAAATATATATATGTAATTTGATTGAGAGAGTTTAGAGAAATATATTTTCAAATTTCTATGAAATAATGAAACCTATTGAATTCTATTTATAATAGATTTTTGAATTATTAAAGTGAATTATTAAAGTATGAATTATTAAAGTGAATTATTAAAGTATGAATTATTAAAGTGAATTATTAAAGTATGAATTATTAAAGTGAATTATTAAAGTATGAATTATTAAAGTGAATTATTAAAGTATGAATTATTAAAGTGAATTATTAAAGTGAATTATTAAAGTTAAAGTAAAGTAAAAGTAAAGTAAAAGTAAAGTAAAGGTAAAGTTAAAGTATAGTAAAAGTATAAAACTATGTACGTATAATACGCGTATAAATATATTTAATATTAATTTAAATCGTTATATCATAAAACATTTTAGAAAAGTAGAATTATATATATTCATAATAGGTTTCAAGTTTTTAAATTACAGTCTGTTGGTGAAGCATGGGATAAAGTCCAAAGGTTTAATAAACGTATGAAATCATCTTAATGAAAAATGTCGAGTTACTTAACTTGTCGATATCCAACATCTAAGTTATTTACACTCCACGTTCTTACTTATAGATCACTTTATCATTTTCCGAATATTGTCAAAGAGAATAGATTTCTTAAATCACAGTGGACCTCATAACATTGGCCCGTAATCATATCATAATGTATCTGATAATTCAATCATTTGATATTATCTCTTAATTCTATCGATAAATATATCGAAACAGATACGTTCATGTAAAGTATCATATATATCAAATACTTTGTTAATGTTTTCAGTTATTATATATTATATATACATATCTATATACACATAATTGTTCGAGAATCGTCGAACACGGTCAAAGGGTAATTGATTACATGAATGTAGTTCCAAACTTTTTGAGATTCAACATTACAAATTCTGCTTATCGTGTCGGAAACATATAAAGGTTAGGTTTAAATTTGGTCGGAAATTTTCGGGTCGTCACAGTACCTACCCGTTAAAGAAATTTCGTCCCGAAATTTGATCGAGGTCGTCATGGCTAACTTTAAAAAAGTTTTCATGACGAATATGAGTTGATAAATAGAGTTTTATCATCATTGAGTAATATAGATAAAACAATTTGATTACGCGAAGAGTATAAGTGAAGTTATCGCAAGAGAGTGAAATGAGTAAACGTATATTCGTTTTAACCGATGACGTAGTTATGATTGATTTTCGGAATTCATGGAGTTTAAAGAAAATCTTTGCAATAAGATTTGGTTCTTCGGCGATTAAGGAAATCATGATCTTATTTGATTAAATGCGATAATCTGTCTCGATTTCTCTGTCTGATATTTTACTATAAATCCACCCCCTTCGTTTCTTTATTTCCACAGCTCACACCTTCTAGTCTTTCTCCCCAATTCATACTTTAAAGCATTCGTTAATATGCTTCATCCAGTATTGATTCTTGATATACTCTTAACTTTCATATCTGTCATTCTTCTTTTTCATCTACCACCGGACGAAGTTATTTTCTTCTACCATTACCTTGGGGTTATTGTGTTTTTCATTCTCCCGTGTCTTTATATTGCTATACGCATTGATATACAAGGTTTATAATTTCGGGGTTGTTATCGGGCTTTATATTCTCCATTATATTTCGAAGCTTCATGCTTTCGTTTTCTCTTCCCGACCTTAAGTCAAGTGGATAATGGTCCAGAATTTGTAGATATGAATTTTTGGATGAACATAGTTAATGTTCCAAGAAGAAAATCGTAATGGCACGATCTTGATTTGGCAAATTACCAGAATATCCGAAAATATAGAGCTATCAAGATGATATGTTCTTAATATGTTTGGAAATTGGGTAGAATGTAAGAGTCGTGTAAATAGTACATGATGACGGTATGTTCTGTGAATCATCACGTTCCATTAGAAACTCAGTATGACTTACTGTAATATAATCACATTAATCAAGTGTCATTATATTATACTAACTCATGCTTCAGTTCCCAACACTACTTCAAAAACATTCCTATTTTAAATTCGAATTTTTTTTTTCTTCAGAATTTAGAAACTAACACAGTTTCTTTTTATGTTGTAACGCAGATATTGTGAATAGATAGAATATTTCGGATAAGAATAGTTGTGAAAATATCTTCAGGAATATCGAAGATATTTATAATAAAAGATACGATGATATCTTAGAATTCTTAACATAGATGGATGATGAAGAAGATTTGTCTGTGAAGGTTTAGAATAAGAAGTAAGGTGTTTGCTAACGATTTCAGTAGACACTGAATCAATTGGATCCTTTGAAGGCAGGTTTAGTCTTTGTGATTTGTCCACAGCCTCCTTCATGGTCTGCTCAATCCGTTTTCCAGTATCAAACCTTCTCTTTTTCTCAGCTTTACCACCATACTATTCTTTATCATCAAACTTTTGACTGTTAAAGTCGTTTACAGTTTTTGCTGCTTCATCAGCATTTTTCCAATTTCGGAGAACTAGTTCATAGTTTGGGATGTTTTTCAGAAAATTCACATTCGAAGTATGTAAGTCTAGGAGATAGACGTTATATGTATACATATAACTTTTGACGTAAAATTGTCGCGGAATTCAAAATACTGATTGCTAATTCCCAGTAGTTGGTGTGACAATTATTGTTACAGGATGTAGGTGAGTACATGATGGGGTTTTAATGAATAAGTATAGTGGCTTTTCGGAGAGGCTTAAGTCGAAGGTTAATGAAGTTGTTGATAAGTTTACTGCTAATGTGGCGAGATATGAAAGGTTCCCCGGTAACAATGATGAAGGGGTAATTGTTATAATAAATTTTATTCGTATAAACAAATGAAGGTGATTTGTTGAAGCTATGACAAAACTGTCTATTTTGGAAAGAGATTGAAAAATTATATTTAGTAATAAATATCAAAGGATCTGACAAGGATACGTGTTAAACTATAACTTTGGTTTCGAGAGCTTTTCAGGTGCATGACAGTGGGTAATGTGTGGTTGGATCAGCATCTCGCATGTCTTTAAGAATTTTGAAGTGTTTGAACACATATTGTAATTGTTAATATACATATGATGTTCTAAGATTTTGAATGATACAAATATTTCGTGAGTTCCATGAATAGAAATGAGGTTCTAGGACAGTTTTGAAGTCAAAGTATAGTTTTGAAAGATGTAGAAATCTAAGAGTGATGATTTCGGTTATATCTTGAATCGAATTCTGAGATTTCAAAATCAGACTATGTAATTAGATTTTGAATGAGTATGGTTGTTTTGATTTCTATAAAAGAATGTATATTGTTGTGAAAGAAGGGAGTATAATGGATGATTTGCTGAATCTGATTCGAAGAATGTAACATATTAATTGTGAATTTATATATCTCTCGGGTATTACCTACCTGGTAAAAAAATATTTCACAATTAATATTTTGTACAAAAGAATTTTATTACAGTCTTTATGGAAATATATATGTGTATATTTCTTCAGATGTAATATAGATTTAATGAGTTAATATTAAATTAAACTCATTTGATTTATGGTTAAGGCTAGGATAGATAATTTCTAAACTTTAGAAATTACATAATCGTCGTAGAATGTTTTCCCAATGAAGTTATGAATCAATACTTCATCGTTGTGGTATTCCTTGGTATCTACATGGCGTATGACGTCGATGCTCGTGGGACAGATTGTGAAGTTGAGGTTTGCGATGTGGTTGTTGTTGGTGGTGGTAATGGCATTGTTGATGTTGTTGATGGTGGTACTTGTTATGCTGCTGGTGCTACTGCTGGTGTTTGTAACCTTTGCACCATATTCTCCAAAGCCACTACCCGAGCGCGAAGCTCGTTGACTTCTTCTATTACACTGGGGTGATTGTCGGTTCGGACGAGCGGATAGATAAGATCTAGAATTTGGTGTAGTATATAATCATGACGAGATACTCTGGAAATGAGAGAGAAAATGGTGTTTCGGATAGGTTCGCCGGTAAGTGCTTCAGGTTCATTGCCAAGAGGGCAATGTGGTGGATGAAAGGGATCACCTTCTTCTTGTCTCCAATGGTTAAGTAGATTACGAACCCATCCCCAGTTCATCCAAAATAGATGATGGATAATTGGTTGATCCATTCCGGTCACACTGCTTTCGGAACTTGAGTGGAATTCCATTTCGGAATCCGAGGGACTTGAACTAATGACGAATTCCATTTCGTACGATTGAATAAAGAATTTTTTTCGATATGAAATGATTTTCCGGCTATCGGGTGGTATTCTAATTATATAGAGCAAAAGGTTTCGTAGATTACGGAGGAATTTACGAAATATGTCAGTCAAAGTTTACAGTAACAGATACGCTAAGATATGAATTAGCAGATACGCTAAGATATGAATTTTGTCTATACACTATTCATGCAATCAATGCAATAAGATGTGTCTAGACTAAGAATGATAAGCAGGTAATTTCCGACAAAAATGATGAGCAAAACTTTTGACATGCAAACACGGTCAAAGTCCAGACTCACTAATGCATCCTAACGACTATCAGTTAGACACACTAATGCAGACCTGGTTCGCTAAGACCACCGCTCTGATACCAACTGAAAGGACCCGTTCATATATATTATAAACGATTCACAATAGTTGATTACATCGCGAGGTATTTGACCTCTATATGATACATTTTACAAACATTGCATTCGTTTTTAAAAGACAAACTTTCTTTACAACGAAAGTTGACGGCATGCACACCATTTGATAATACATCCAACTATAATTGACATAATAATAATCTTGATGAACTCAATGACTCGAATGCAAAGTCTTTCAAAATATGCCATGAATGACTCCAAGTAATATCCTGAAAATGAGCTAATGCACAGCGGAAGATTTCTTTAATACCTGAGAATAAACATGCTTTAAAGTGTCAACCAAAAGGTTGGTGAGTTCATTATTTTATCATAATCAATCATTTCCGTAATAGTAATAGACCACAAGATTTCAGTTTCCATAAATATTCGTACACTCGCAAGTGTATAAAAGTATTCTATAAGTTGTAGGCACCCGGTAACAAGCCTTAACGTTCATGTTTTACCCTCTGAAGTACACCAGACCAGGTGTGTTTAATATAACTTCGAAGTACTAAAGCATCCCATAGTCAGGATGGGGTTTGTCATGCCCAATAGATCTATCTTTAGGATTCGCGCCTACCGTACATAGACAAGTAGTTTAATGTTACCAAGCTAAGGGTATATTTCTGGTTTAAACCCACGTAGAATTTGTTTTAGTACTTGTGCCTATTTCGTAAAACATTTATAAAACAGCGCATGTATTCTCAGCCCAAAAATATATATTGCAAAAGCAATTAAAAAGGGAGCAAATGAAACTCACCATACTGTATTTCATAGTAAAAATACATATAACGTCATTTAACAAGTGCAAGGTTGGCCTCGGATTCACGAACCTATATTAAGTATATATATTTATATGTTGGTCAATATCTGTCTAACAATTTAGGTCAAGTCGTAGTGTATCACAATCCTAATGCTCGAGACCGACATGCAAAAGTCAACTTGACCCAAAATGACTTCCAAAATCTATACATGTTTATTATATAACTTATATATAGTCGTTTTATATATTTAAATATATTTATCAGATCTTATTATACTAAATAATACCAGTCATTTATTAATAAATAAAAATTTATATTTAAATTTATATATGATAAAAATATACTTTTATATATCTCAAGTAATAAAATTTATAAAATTCACTTAATATCATAAAAATATAATGGTATGTATTATTAATGTAATTATATTACGTGTGGTAAAAATATCTTTGCACGCATATTTATTTGATTAAATAATATTGATAATAATAATAATAATAAAATGATAGTTTCAATAAAAATATTAATTTTTAGTAATAAAGATAATTTTAGTAATAACATCAACTGATAACAATTATAATAATCGTTTTAATAATAATATTAAAATTAATAATAATTCAGTTGACCATATCTTTTAATCCGTTCATCGAACCCACACGATTTCTAAATGAAAAGTTATTAATTTTTCTTTAGCTTTTCAACGACATGCATATCATATACCTTATCTCAGTAGCATATGTATCAAATTTGTGATTTATCATAAACTATTTAACGACAAAACTAAGCATACAAACATGCATAATCATATATACTCGAGCACTAGTCAGGGATACACTATTAATATATAAAAGATAAGATATGAATGCTCACGTATCAATATTGTAATTCAATATTGCAGGAAAGTACGTAGACGCAATGAAAGTGATAAACGTTAGGTTGACCTCACGAGCAATACCCTCGAACAATACCCATAACCTTCATAGCTATAACCCATAATTTCCTTAGCTCTATCCCGTTTGAAAACTTATTTTGAAATCGTCTGAATATAACTCCATCGTAGTATTTTATGTATACTAATAATATCTTGAAATAATACTAAGTAAATATATATATGTAATTTGATTGAGAGAGTTTAGAGAAATATATTTTCAAATTTCTATGAAATAATGAAACCTATTGAATTCTATTTATAATAGATTTTTGAATTATTAAAGTGAATTATTAAAGTATGAATTATTAAAGTGAATTATTAAAGTATGAATTATTAAAGTGAATTATTAAAGTATGAATTATTAAAGTGAATTATTAAAGTATGAATTATTAAAGTGAATTATTAAAGTATGAATTATTAAAGTGAATTATTAAAGTGAATTATTAAAGTTAAAGTAAAGTAAAAGTAAAGTAAAAGTAAAGTAAAGGTAAAGTTAAAGTATAGTAAAAGTATAAAACTATGTACGTATAATACGCGTATAAATATATTTAATATTAATTTAAATCGTTATATCATAAAACATTTTAGAAAAGTAGAATTATATATATTCATAATAGGTTTCAAGTTTTTAAATTACAGTCTGTTGGTGAAGCATGGGATAAAGTCCAAAGGTTTAATAAACGTATGAAATCATCTTAATGAAAAATGTCGAGTTACTTAACTTGTCGATATCCAACATCTAAGTTATTTACACTCCACGTTCTTACTTATAGATCACTTTATCATTTTCCGAATATTGTCAAAGAGAATAGATTTCTTAAATCACAGTGGACCTCATAACATTGGCCCGTAATCATATCATAATGTATCTGATAATTCAATCATTTGATATTATCTCTTAATTCTATCGATAAATATATCGAAACAGATACGTTCATGTAAAGTATCATATATATCAAATACTTTGTTAATGTTTTCAGTTATTATATATTATATATACATATCTATATACACATAATTGTTCGTGAATCGTCGAACACGGTCAAAGGGTAATTGATTACATGAATGTAGTTCCAAACTTTTTGAGATTCAACATTACAAATTCTGCTTATCGTGTCGGAAACATATAAAGGTTAGGTTTAAATTTGGTCGGAAATTTTCGGGTCGTGACAAGAGGCCAATGTGAAGCAAGTCAAAAGAAAGTGGGAGGAAAACGGTGATAAGAATCACCAATACAACAACAACAGCAATTACAACAATAATCGCAACAATTATCCCAACAAACGCAACATCAATCGCAACTACAACAAACGGCCCAACAACAACAACAACAACAACAACAACAACAACATCAACTACAACAATCATCCAAACAACAATAATAACCGCAATAACAACAAGCAGAAGCAGCTATGCCAAAGGGGTGAAAAGTATCACTCGGGGTTCTGCACCAAATTTTGCAACAAGTGTAAAAGAAATGGTCATAGCGCGGCGAAGTGTGAGGTCTACGGACCAGGGGTTAATAGAACGAAAGGAACAAATGGTGTCGGAACGAGTAATGGCGGAGCAAGTAGTGTCGGAGCAAGTTATGCCAATGTAGTTTGTTATAAATGTGGAAAATCGGGCCACATTATTAGAAATTGCCCGAACCAGGAGAACACGAATGGAAAAGGCCGCGGAAAAGTTTTCAATATTAATGCGGCAGAGGCACAAGAAGACCCGGAGCTTGTTACGGGTACGTTTCTTATTGACAATAAATCTTCTTACGTTTTATTTGATTCGGGTGCGGATAGAAGCTATATGAGTAGAGATTTTTGTGCTAAATTAAGTTGTCCATTGACGCCTTTGGATAGTAAATTTTTACTCGAATTAGCAAATGGTAAATTAATTTCAGCAGATAATATATGTCGGAATCGAGAAATTAAACTGGTTAGCGAAACATTTAAGATTGATTTGATACCAGTAGAGTTAGGGAGTTTTGATGTGATAATCGGTATGGACTGGTTGAAAGAAGTGAAAGCAGAGATCGTTTGTTACAAAAATGCAATTCGCATTATACGAGAAAAAGGAAAACCCTTAATGGTGTACGGAGAAAAGGGCAACACGAAGCTACATCTTATTAGTAATTTGAAGGCACAAAAACTAATAAGAAAAGGTTGCTATGCTGTTCTAGCACACGTCGAGAAAGTACAAACTGAAGAAAAGAGCATCAATGATGTTCCCATTGCAAAAGAATTTCCCGATGTATTTCTGAAAGAATTACCGGGATTACCCCCACATCGATCCGTTGAATTTCAAATAGATCTTGTACCAGGAGCTGCACCAATAGCTCGTGCTCCTTACAGACTCGCACCCAGCGAGATGAAAGAACTGCAAAGCCAATTACAAGAACTTTTAGAGCGTGGTTTCATTCGACCAAGCACATCACCGTGGGGAGCTCCTGTTTTGTTTGTCAAGAAGAAAGATGGTACATTCAGGTTGTGTATCGACTACCGAGAGTTGAACAAACTTACCATCAAGAACCGCTACCCACTACCGAGAATCGACGACTTATTTGATCAACTACAAGGCTCGTCTGTTTATTCAAAGATTGACTTACGTTCCGGGTATCATCAAATGCGGGTGAAAGAAGATGATATTCCAAAGACTGCTTTCAGAACACGTTACGGTCATTACGAGTTTATGGTCATGCCATTTGGTTTAACTAATGCACCAGCTGTGTTCATGGACCTTATGAACCGAGTGTGTGGGCCATATCTTGACAAGTTTGTCATTGTTTTCATCGATGACATACTTATTTACTCAAAGAATGATCAAGAGCACGAAGAACATTTGAGAAAAGTGCTAGAAGTATTGAGGAAAGAAAAACTGTACGCTAAGTTTTCAAAGTGTGCATTTTGGTTGGAAGAAGTTCAATTCCTCGATCACATAGTGAACAAAGAAGGTATCCAGGTGGACCCGGCAAAGATCGAAACCGTTGAAAAGTGGGAAACCCCAAAAACTCCGAAGCATATACGTCAATTTTTAGGATTGGCTGGTTACTACAGAAGATTCATCCAAGATTTCTCCAAAATAGCAAAACCCTTGACTGTATTAACGCATAAAGGAAAAAAAATTGAATGGAAGGATGAACAAGAGAAGGCGTTTCAATTATTGAAGAAAAAGCTAACTACGACACCTATATTGTCATTGCCTGAAGGGAATGATGATTTTGTGATTTATTGTGACGCATCAAAGCAAGGTCTCGGTTGTGTATTAATGCAACGAACGAAGGTGATTGCTTATGCGTCTAGACAATTGAAGATTCACGAGCAAAATTATACGACGCATGATTTGGAATTAGGCGCGGTTGTTTTTGCATTAAAGACTTGGAGGCACTACTTATATGGGGTCAAAAGTATTATATATACCGACCACAAAAGTCTTCAACACATATTTAATCAGAAACAACTGAATATGAGGCAGCGTAGGTGGATTGAATTGTTGAATGATTACGACTTTGAGATTCGTTACCACCTGGGGAAGGCAAATGTGGTAGCTGATGCCTTGAGCAGGAAGGACAGAGAACCCATTCGAGTAAAATCTATGAATATAATGATTCACACTAACCTTACTACTCAAATAAAGGAGGCGCAACAAGGAGTTTTAAAAGAGGGAAATTTAAAGGATGAAATACCCAAAGGATCGGAGAAGCATCTTAATATTCGAGAAGACGGAACCCGGTATAGGGCTGAAAGAATTTGGGTACCAAAATTTGGAAATATGAGAGAAATGGTACTTAGAGAAGCTCATAAAACCAGATACTCAATACATCCTGGAACGGGGAAGATGTACAAGGATCTTAAGAAACATTTTTGGTGGCCAGGTATGAAAGCTGATATTGCTAAATATGTAGGAGAATGTTTGACGTGTTCTAAGGTCAAAGCTGAACATCAGAAACCATCAGGTCTACTACAACAACCTGAAATCCCGGAATGGAAATGGGAAAACATTACCATGGATTTCATCACTAAATTGCCAAGGACTGCAAGTGGTTTTGATACTATTTGGGTAATAGTTGATCGTCTCACCAAATCAGCACACTTCCTGCCAATAAGAGAAGATGACAAGGTGGAGAAGTTAGCACGACTGTATTTGAAGGAAGTCGTCTCCAGACATGGAATACCAATCTCTATTATCTCTGATAGGGATGGTAGATTTATTTCAAGATTCTGGCAGACATTACAGCTAGCATTAGGAACTCGTCTAGACATGAGTACTGCCTATCATCCACAAACTGATGGGCAGAGCGAAAGGACGATACAAACGCTTGAAGACATGCTACGAGCATGTGTTATTGATTTCGGAAACAGTTGGGATCGACATCTACCGTTAGCATTGAAATGGCGCCCTTTGAAGCACTTTATGGTAGAAAGTGCAGGTCTCCGATTTGTTGGAGTGAAGTGGGGGATAGACAGATTACGGGTCCGGAGATTATATAAGAAACTACCGAGAAGATCATCCAAATTCAACAACGGTTGAAAACCGCCCAAAGTCGACAAAAGAGCTACGCTGACATTAAAAAAAAAGATATAGAATTTGAAATTGGAGAGATGGTCATGCTTAAAGTTGCACCTTGGAAAGGCGTTGTTCGATTTGGTAAACGAGGGAAATTAAATCCAAGGTATATTGGACCATTCAAGATTATTGATCATGTCGGACCAGTAGCTTACCGACTTGAGTTACCTCAACAACTCGTGGCTGTACATAACACTTTCCACGTCTCGAATTTGAAGAAATGTTTTGCTAAAGAAGATCTCACTATTCCGTTAGATGAAATCCAAATCAACGAAAAACTTCAATTCATCGAAGAACCCGTCGAAATAATGGATCGTGAGGTTAAAAAACTTAAGCAAAACAAGATACCAATTGTTAAGGTTCTATGGAATGCTCGTAGAGGACCCGAGTTCACCTGGGAGCGTGAAGATCAGATGAAGAAGAAATACCCGCATCTATTTCCAGAAGATTCGTCAACACCTTCAACAGCTTAAAATTTCGGGACGAAATTTATTTAACGGGTAGGTACTGTAGTGACCCGAACTTTTCCATGTTTATATATATTAATTGAGATTGATATTTACATGATTAAATGTTTCCAACATGTTAAGCAATCAAACTTGTTAAGACTTGATTAATTGAAATATGTTTCATATAGACAATTGACCACCCAAGTTGACCGGTGATTCACGAACGTTAAAACTTGTAAAAAATATATGATGACATATATATGGATATATATATAGTTAACATGATACTATGATAAGTAAACATATCATTAAGTATATTAACAATGAACTACATATGTAAAAACAAGACTACTAACTTAATGATTGTTAAACGAGACATATATGTAACGATTATCGTTGTAAAGACATTTAATGTATATATATCATATTAAGAGATATTCATACATGATAATATCATGATAATATAATAATTTAAAATCTCATTTGATATTATAAACATTAGGTTAACAACATTTAACAAGATCGTTAACCTAAAGGTTTCAAAACAACACTTACATGTAACGACTAACAATGACTTAACGACTCAGTTAAAATGTATATACATGTAGTGTTTTAATATGTATTTATACACTTTTGAAATACTTCAATACACTTATCAAAATACTTCTACTTAACAAAAATGCTTACAATTACATCCTCGTTCAGTTTCATCAACAATTCTACTCGTATGCACCCGTATTCGTACTCGTACAATACACAGCTTTTAGATGTATGTACTATTGGTATATACACTCCAATGATCAGCTCTTAGCAGCCCATGTGAGTCACCTAACACATGTGGGAACCATCATTTGGCAACTAGCATGAAATATCTCATAAAATTACAAAAATATGAGTAATCATTCATGACTTATTTACATGAAAACAAAATTACATATCCTTTATATCTAATCCATACACCAACGACCAAAAACACCTATAAACACTTTCATTCTTCAATTTTCTTCATCTAATTGATCTATCTCAAGTTCTATCTTCAAGTTCTAAGTGTTCTTCATAAATTCCAAAAGTTCTAGTTTCATAAAATCAAGAATACTTTCAAGTTTGCTAGCTCACTTCCAATCTTGTAAGGTGATCATCCAACCTCAAGAAATCTTTGTTTCTTACAGTAGGTTATCATTCTAATACAAGGTAATAATCATATTCAAACTTTGGTTCAATTTCTATAACTATAACAATCTTATTTCAAGTGATGATCTTACTTGAACTTGTTTTCGTGTCATGATTCTGCTTCAAGAACTTCGAGCCATTCAAGGATCCATTGAAGCTAGATCCATTTTTCTCTTTTCTAGTAGGTTTATCCAAGGAACTTAAGGTAGTAATGATGTTCATAACATCATTCGATTCATACATATAAAGCTATCTGATTCGAAGGTTTAAACTTGTAATCACTAGAACATAGTTTAGTTAATTCTAAACTTGTTCGCAAACAAAAGTTAATCCTTCTAACTTGACTTTTAAAATAAACTAAACACATGTTCTATATCTATATGATATGCTAACTTAATGATTTAAAACCTGGAAACACAAAAAACACCGTAAAACCGGATTTACGCCGTCGTAGTAACACCGCGGGCTGTTTTGGGTTAGTTAATTAAAAACTATGATAAACTTTGATTTAAAAGTTGTTATTCTGAGAAAATGATTTTTATTATGAACATGAAACTATATCCAAAAATTATGGTTAAACTCAAAGTGGAAGTATGTTTTCTAAAATGGTCATCTAGACGTCGTTCTTTAGTCTGAAATGACTACCTTTACAAAAACGACTTGTAACTTATTTTTCCGACTATAAACCTATACTTTTTCTGTTTAGATTCATAAAATAGGGTTCAATATGAAACCATAGCAATTTGATTCACTCAAAACGGATTTAAAATGAAGAAGTTATGGGTAAAACAAGATTGGATAATTTTTCTCATTTTAGCTACGTGAAAATTGGTAACAAATCTATTCCAACCATAACTTAATCAACTTGTATTGTATATTATGTAATCTTGAGATACCATAGACACGTATACAATGTTTCGACCTATCATGTCGACACATCTATATATATTTCGGAACAACCATAGACACTCTATATGTGAATGTTGGAGTTAACTATATAGGGTTGAGGTTGATTCCAAAATATATATAGTTTGAGTTGTGATCAATACTGAGATACGTATATACTGGGTCGTGGATTGATTCAAGATAATATTTATTGATTTATTTCTGTACATCTAACTGTGGACAACTAGTTGTAGGTTACTAACGAGGACAGCTGACTTAATAAACTTAAAACATCAAAATATATTAAAAGTGTTGTAAATATATTTTGAACATACTTTGATATATATGTATATATTGTTATAGGTTCGTGAATCAACCAGTGGCCAAGTCTTACTTCCCGACGAAGTAAAAATCTGTGAAAGTGAGTTATAGTCCCACTTTTAAAATCTAATATTTTTGGGATGAGAATACATGCAGGTTTTATAAATGATTTACAAAATAGACACAAGTACGTGAAACTACATTCTATGGTTGAATTATCGAAATCGAATATGCCCCTTTTTATTAAGTCTGGTAATCTAAGAATTAGGGAACAGACACCCTAATTGACGCGAATCCTAAAGATAGATCTATTGGGCCTAACAAACCCCATCCAAAGTACCGGATGCTTTAGCACTTCGAAATTTATATCATATCCGAAGGGTGTCCCGGAATGATGGGGATATTCTTATATATGCATCTTGTTAATGTCGGTTACCAGGTGTTCACCATATGAATGATTTTTATCTCTATGTATGGGATGTGTATTGAAATATGAAATCTTGTGGTCTATTATTATGATTTGATATATATAGGTTAAACCTATAACTCACCAACATTTTTGTTGACGTTTTAAGCATGTTTATTCTCAGGTGATTATTAAGAGCTTCCGCTGTCGCATACTTAAATAAGGACGAGATTTGGAGTCCATGCTTGTATGATATTGTGTAAAAACTGCATTCAAGAAACTTATTTTGTTGTAACATATTTGTATTGTAAACCATTATGTAATGGTCATGTGTAAACAGGATATTTTAGATTATCATTATTTGATAATCTACGTAAAGCTTTTTAAACCTTTATTGATGAAATAAAGGTTATGGTTTGTTTTAAAATGAATGCAGTCTTTGAAAAACGTCTCATATAGAGGTCAAAACCTCGCAACGAAATCAATTAATATGGAACGTTTTTAATCAATAAGAACGGGACATTTCAAAGATTAGGATCCTCACGTGCTTTACTGGCACTAACATTAAATGCCCTCCCACGTGCAGGTTCTTTGTTCTTCTCCATATCAGGGCATTAATTTATAAAGTGACCAGACTTCCCGCATCCATAACATTTCTTGACATCGGTCGATTTTGTCTTTACTTCAAAAACGGTGGCATAACAATCTTTCGCCACATGTCCTTTCTTGTTGCACTTATCACAGACCACTTGGCAATAACCTGCATGATGTGTGTAACATCTTTTGCAGAACGGATGGGGTCCCTTATAGTTTAGACTACCAGTTGCCCCATCTTGTTTACCTTTAAAAGTTTCTTGTTTCTTCAGTTGAGTACTTTTGCCCTTATAGTCTTCCCATTTCCTCTTTCCTTCAGTTGTCTTAACTTCGGTAATTGGTGCCTTAATCGAACTCTCTGTGATCTGGTCCATGAGTTGGTGTGCCATTGTCATGGCTTCCTGCATCGTATTTGGTTTGGACGATGTAACATTTCCTTTGATATTGATCGATAAACCGTCAATATACATTTCTATCTTTCGTTTCTCGTTTGGCACCAATTCGGGACACAACAAGGCTAGTTCCATGAAACGCTTTTCATAGTAATTGAGATTCGCGCAGATAACCTTCAGATTACGTAACTCAGATTTCATTTTTCTTATCTCGTTTCGAGGACAGTACTCCTCGATTAGCATCTTTTTCAGTTCTTCCCAAGAGATATCATATGCCGTATCTATTCCTTCTACTTTAGCATAATTGTTCCACCAAGTAAGTGCACCATCTTGCAACGTGCACGAAGCATACTTTGACTTGTCTCCGTTCGCACAATTACTGATTTTGAAAACGGACTCCATCTTTTCAAACCATCGGGTTAGACCAACTGGTCCCTCGGTTCCACTAAACGTCTGTGGTTTGCATCCTTGAAAAGTTTTGTATGAGCATCCGTTTCGTGAGTTTGTGTTTACGGCTGCTGCTTTGGCTGCTGCTTCGGCTGTTGCTTTTGCTGCCTCGGCTGCAGCAATTCTTTCATTCACACGTTTCTCGACTAGTTGCTCAAACTCAGCATCCGACATTTGAGACATGTTTCTTCAATAAACACAACAGAGATAATTTAATCATATAGAATATTATAGGTAAAATGAGTTGTCAATAGTTAATCGTAGCATATTAATAATATGAACCAATTATTATAAAAGCCTTTTCTTCTTATTAGCATTTTATAATTATTTCTAGGGTATTACCTACCCGTTAAGTTCATACATAATAGCTAGTACAAGGAATTAACTACTAAAATCCTAATAATATTCCACTATGAAAATTTATAGCGAGTTACTACATTATTATGTAATAATAATAATAAGAAGTAGTAATAATACAAATAATCATTCCATGCATTTATTATTAATAAACCAAAATAATACAATACCATACAATACTGATATTTTACATATGCTTATTTTACATAACAAGATAGAGTAGCACACATAAGCAATAAAATAGCGCATGGAAGATTTATGGTTGCGAGGTCGTTTATTCAGAACTATCAGAAACTTCTTCCCATTTGGTTCTCTCTGCCAATTGTTTGTGTACACATGGTCCGACAGACATTCTGGCAGTGTATTTTATTTTTAGTTGGGGTTTTGAGATACCCGTTGCCTCAGTGGGTTTAATACAATAAGGGTGGTTACGGATCGAATGGTCCTGTTCTTTTTTAATAATTAAGGACATTTTATTATTGTGGTTGTTTTTATTATCTATAGCAAGTTGGAATTTCTCCTTAGTGATCTCGTCTGATGACGAACTGTCTGAGTCATGTGTAGGAGAATATGATGACGAACTGCAAGAATATGTACCGGTGGTCATGAACCGAAATCTGCCAGGCGTAATCGGCACAACCCGCCCGTCGGCGGCATATCTGGACCAAAATCCATATTTGTTTAGAAATGGACGATCCTCGTTTACTCCAGGGATCATGGGTCCATGCCAACGATACTGTGGCTCCGAAAAACTAAAGCTGGGTGGAGCTGGAACCTCCTCTGGGTTTACCGGGAGTTGAGATTCCCCGGCTAACACAATTTCTTCTTTAATAGGTATTGGAACGCCCTTTTCAGTTGTGGATATAATAGATTCAGTGTCCGATTCCGAGTCGTACAAAATGATAGGATTAGAAGAAGTCATCTATCACATAATTGAAACAACAATTACGTTAGCATATAAATATATCACATATAATGTTTTTGACCAAATGATAATCAAAAATCAGTAAAAACAGATATGGTCATAGTCCAGACTCACTAATGCATCCTAACAATTACCAGTTAAACACACTAATGTAATTTCTGGTTCCCTATGACCTCAAGCTCGGATACCAACTGTAACGACCCGTCAAAATCGCTATTGACGCGGCACGTTAATCATTGATTCCACAGTGAGGTTTTGACCTCTATATGATACGTTTTGATAAAATATTGCATTCATTAAAATAAGTGACTTTCTAAACATAGAAAGTTATAAACATGTGGGCGAGTGCTTAGGTATAAGCAAAACCCCGAAATACATAAGTCTTTAATTTACAGGTTGACATCACAGTCCAATTATTTATTACACAACGCAGTTTTATTTTGAATGCAATAAACTTTGTACAAAGCATGAGAGACTCCATGCAGGCAACAAGCACATCACAGCGGAAGCATTCTAAGGACCTGAGAATAAAACATGCTAAAAAATCAACACGAATGTTAGTGAGTTATAGGTTTAATTGCTCGAGTCATAAACATATATAAAGATAGACCACAAGATTTCATCAAAAGTTTATCAATAGATTCTACGTAACAGAGCACCCTGGTAACTAAACTTAATGCTATAGTGATAATTACCCCATTCGTTTTAATACACGCAAACCAACGTGTCTTAAACTCAAATAACATACGTCCGTTAAAAGGCTAGCACTCTAGCTCGGACGGGGATGTCAAGCCCTATGGATCCATATACAATTATTCGCGCCCACCAGTCCATATCCTATGTACTGGCAGCTACTAGTTACCAAAGCTAAGGGATTTCTGGTTTAACTCAGTGTAGAATTTAGTATGTACTTGTGTCTTATCGCGTTTAAAATAAATTGCATGTATTCTCAGCTAAAAAATATTTAAAGTATTTAAAAAGGGATCTATAACTCACAGTTCAATATTGAGACTCAATATTGTTGGCAAATTGCGTAGACGTAATGATGGTAGACGACTGTATGGTTGGCCTTGGATTCAAGAACAATACCCCGAACAATACCCAATATTTCCTTAGCTTAAAGCGGTTTGAAACCCGAATTAAAACACCCTCGAATATACTTTATTATTATTAAACTTAAATTAAAATTATAATTATAATTATAAATTAAAATTTAAATTACATATGAAAATAAAATATGAATTATATGGTCGAACAAACTGGCATTTTATAGTACTTTTCGATTTACTGTAGCTCATGCGATCGCATGACCGCCTTTTTCGTTTTTGTTTGCTAGTTCGTCGACATCAAATAGTATTTTACTGTAGCAAATAGTGTTTTACTGTAGCAATAGTGTTTTACTGTAGCAAATAGTGTTTACTGTAGCAAATAGTGTTTATTGTAGCAAAGCACTGTAGCAAAATAGTGTTTCACTGTAGCAAAATACGGTTTCACTGTAGCAAATAGTGTTTTACTGTAGCAAAGTAATTTTTACTGTAGCAAATAGGGTTTTACTGTAGGAAAGTCGTTTTTACTTGTACATATATATATATACATATATATAATTGTTCATGAATCGTCGAGAGTAATCAAAGGTAATTGTATATATGAAACAGTTCTAAAATTTTGAGACTCAATCTAACAGACTTTGTTTAGCGTATTAAAATAATAAATCGTATAAAAAATTAGTTTAAATAAGTCAAAAATTTTCGAGTCATCACAATCACCTCCTACTCATATCCAAAGTTCCAAACACTAAATTTCCTTGTTGCAACAAATGTGAACAGAGTTTCTGATTATTTTATCTAAAGAGCCAAAATTGAAAATTAACAGATACATCAAGGACCATAATTGTAAGTAACTCTGGACAATCTAAATGTTACAAAGCACCTCCTATACTTTGCTTTATTTCGTTATTAACCGAATGTATTATTTACTTCTTTAACTTCAATGGAGTTTCGAGAGCACAGTTCAAAATCAAACCCCATGGCGGCACCCAATCGCTCACCTATGCGAGTTCTAATCCGACCACCGTCATCTCCGGCGACTACTCCACCGTCCACCGCCACAATCCCACCACCTCCACCACCGTCCACGTCATCGCTGCCCCCTCTCCCACCACCACCACCACCGACAACACCGTTCCGGCAAAACGGCGTCTTGGTGGTGGGTTTCATCGGCCGTCGTAAAACAGATGTGAGTCAATTGATCAACAGGGTTATAGATGATAATGTGTTTGGGTCAGGGGATGCTGACGTGGCGTTGGGGTTTGAGAAAACAGGGGAAGTTGTTAGTGATGAGGTTAAAGATTGGTTTAATGAAAGGGAAATTAGTTACTTTTATGATGAATCGAAAGGGGTTTTGTATTTGCAGTTTTGTAGTGTAAAGTGTCCTGTAATTAATGGGTTTTGTGAGGTTGAAAGTGGATTTGATTCAGTTTTTGAAAAACAAGAGTTTGGTGATCTGCAAGGGATGCTGTTTATGTTCTCTGTAAGTCTTTCATAATTTCTTTTTTAATTAAATTTGATTGATGATTATATGCTTGATTCTGTATCTATATCTATAACCTTAACTTTTGATCTGAAAGTTGCATTAGTACTTTGAAATTGTTTTGGTTTGGATACATATGCATTAAATTATGTTATGATTTTCTAATAGTTTGGTGTCTGCAATTGAAATATAGATATGGTTATCCCTGATACATTAGATAAGTTTGTTATATGATCATAACCAAAAATTGATTTTTTGTATTGAAAATATGAATGCTATTCGAGTTATAAGGTTGTTTGTTAAGTTAACCGCTTCACAAGATCATAATAAGAAGTACATGGACATATGTAAATGTATGTAGATTGATGAATCACATACTTGTTTAGATTTGTATATAACAATTGTTGCATTGGTTGGCTTGATTTATTTGTTAAGTTTAGATTTAATACGTTACGTGTTTGCTGTTTGTTGTAAGTTTGGTAGTATGAAACATTACAAATTATTATAACGTTAGATGCATCATTTACATAATTAAATACCTTAGATTTTGTTCAAAATTTTGATTTCTTAAGTTCAATTTTGCTCTTACATCTTAAATCACTTTTTAATCCCACCTTAACATTAAGTCATGATATTGTTATTAATTTGTTATCATCTTAAAATGCAGGTTTGCCATGTGATTATACTTATTCACGAGGGTTCACATTTCGATATTCAGATTTTAAAAAAGTTTCGAGTACTACAAGGTGCTAAAAACTCAATGTTACCGTTTATTAAATCTCAAACCGTACAACCGACAACATCAAGGTCATTTTCAAGAACATCTCCATCGGGACCCGCTTTTAAAAACCGATCTCCCGGTAAAAATTCGTCTGTTACATTAATACCAAGTTTAGGTTCACACACATCTTTATTTCCTGGCCAGTGTACTCCAGTTATACTTTTTGTTTTTCTTGATGATATATCTGACATAAGTGATGAGTCAGCAGAGTCCACGTCAGCAAACAATTCAAAAGGGTCGGGTTCGGGTTCAATAGTTGTGTTATCACGCCCCGTTACAAAACCCGAAGGTGGTATTGGTATTGGTATTAAGAAGAAACTTCAATCGTCACTCGAGGCACAAATTAGGTTTTCAATTAAAAAGTGTCGTGTGCTTTCGGGTCCTGAAACCGGGTCAAGAAACGGATCCGGATCCGTTTCGAATCCGGTACCTTTGTTTTCACTTGATCCATCAAAAGCCGTTTCGATTGTTGACCGAAAGTCAAACGAAAAAGGCGAGTCGTTAGAGTTTGCTACTGGTATTATCGAAAACGTTCTTAACGGTGTTTCGACATCCGATTCTCTTTTACATGAAAGCCATGGTCAAATTTCAAATAAAGACGATATCGTTTCGGTCAAAGAGTTCATTTTTAAACAATGTGATATTTTAAGAGGTCGGGGAAATACGGTTTCGAACGCAAGTAATGTTTCAAGCGGCGGAGTTGGGATGGTGGCGGTTGCCGCCGCCGCAGCTGCCGCCAGCGTAGCTACCGGAAAACCGTCTGCCGCCGCCCCCGAACTTCCAAGTATAGATATATGGTTGACTTCAAGTCAAACTATATTATATAGCCTTCTTTCTGCAAAACCCGGGTCGTTACCAGAACCCGAACCCGAACAATTCAAAAGACGATCGAGACAACGGGTCAACATTTTACCGACAGTCGAAGGTGGCAATCGGGACCCACTAGAAGTTGCTTCAACATATTTGAATCATAGTAAAGGACTAAACACGAAATTTTCAATTTCGTGGTGCCAAAGAGCGTTACCCGTTGCTAAAGACGTTTACTTAAACGATCTACCGACATGTTACCCGACATCACTGCACGAAACCCATTTGGTCAAAGCATTGACTTATTTTAAGTCAATGGTCAAAGGACCAGCCGTGCAAAATTATTTGAAAAAGTTGGAGGACGAATGTACATCGATTTGGACTTCGGGTAGGCAACTTTGTGACGCGATTAGTTTGACCGGTCAACCATGTATTCACCAACGACACGAATCGAACGTTAAACCGCATTCGAGCGGGTTCGTTTTTCTTCACGCGTGTTCTTGTGGGCGATCGAGGAAGTTACGTTCCGACCCGTTTGATTTTGAAACCGCTAACGTGAGTTACAATTGTTACCCGGAGTGCGATAAGCTTCTTCCGATCGTTAATTTACCGAAACTTAACGGTAGCGGGCCGATCCAATCGTCATCTTGGAGTTTGATTCGAATTGGTGGGTCGAGATATTATCAACCTTCGAAAGGTTTACTTCAAAGCGGGTTTTTGTCTACCGAAAAGTTCTTACTTAAATGGAAATTTTATCTTGAAAAACACAAGGAACATGACAATTTTGTAAACGGGTCGGGTCACGATTCACGGGTCGAAGGTGGGTCAGATAGAAAAGTAATGACAACAGCCAATCGGGTTGAAATTAATAGTAAAGTTAATAACTTTGATGATAATAAGAGTAGTATTGCTAGAATTGTTCCCGGGTTTTCAATGAAAAAACCGTTTTCCGAGGTTGTTGCGGGACCCGCAGCTACAAAATCTGCGTTCCCGCCTCTTCAGTTAAAGAAAAATGTTGACCCGGTCAAAACACACGAAAAAGTGTCTGAAAAGGTTTCATCTTTTCAAGAAACGGTTGATCGAAACGTGAATGGGAATGGGAATGTTGACCCGGTTTTACAAATGGGTAGTAATATGGGTAACTTTATGAATATGAATGGAAAGGAACATACATTAAGTCAAGTGGTAGTATATGTTGGATTTGAGCATGAATGCCCATGTGGACACCGGTTTATATTGACACCCGAACATCTAAAAGGGCTCGGGTCAATTTATGATGATGACGAATCGTATCGTTCTTCTGTCGAAAATGCCGACCGTAAAGGGGTGAGTAAATATGGTGGTCAAGGTAAAGTCAACCGTCACTCAAGTAGGACTATGGTTAAAAAGTCAAAGGAAGTAAATGGGGTTGTGAAAAGTGATTATGTGAAAGAAATTGAAGGAAGTCTTGAATCGATGACTCTTGATGATGATGGAAACGGTGTTTTTTCTTTACTTAATAGAAATTTACCGTTGTTTTTAAATTGCGTGCATTGTCAGATCCAAAAAAATAAGAACGATCCGCCAAATGCTCAATTTGCTGGCACGATATCACAGCTCTCGAGGATTTTTCTGGTATATATTTTTTTTGAATTTGGACTGAGTTTATATTAAAATGCAAGTTTATATATTATATATTATTATTTTTTTTATAATTATAATAATTCATGCTGATTGCTATTATCTATGTGCAGGTTACACCTCCGTTTCCTGTTGTGTTGGCTACATGTCCGGTTGTTCAATTCGAGGTACTTTTGAATTCTTACATTTAAGCTTTTAACTGAAAAAATGGGAATTATTTGCTCGTTATTGAAATTGGTTTGCCTTGAACTAGTGTTAATTTAAATTTATATGAGATATTATTAAGGACTAATGGCATTAAACGGTAGTTAGTTTTATCAAATTGCTCTTTTCATACACACAATTTTTTTTAAACAAATAAAGTTATGCAATTTATTTTTCCCATTTGAAATTTTAAGGTTTTTCAAGTTGTTTATTATTATATGCTAAAAGGAACTTTTTTTTTGGGTGTCATGATGCTTCAAAAGGCAAAAAATTCACTTTTAATCGTGTTTTTGTTCCACGTCCGTTTAAAAACCATTTTCTCATATCGTGAAAATATCCCTTTTTGATTGTTAAAATATATAGCTACTTTAATTATCTGAAAGAAAGAATGTTGGGTACTCGAAACGAGCAGTTTATGATATTAGAAAAGTTTTATGCCATTTACGCCCTTATAGTACGCTTCCATAAATGGTTATTATCATCGTAAATAAAAGTATAAAACGACATGTTTAAAATGATAAATAAATTCTTGGATAAACAATTTAGTAGGTTATATACATGAAAGACAGACTTGGGGACGTTTTTTTTTTTTTTTTTTTAAATATTAATTAGTTGCATTACAATTGAATGTCCAGGTGTCATGTTTACCTCCATCTATCCCCGAGCGTGAACAGAAACTGCAGTTCAGCATGGGCAGTTCGGTAATTTTACCACCCGAGAGTTTTCTCTCACTTAAACTCCCGTTTGTTTACGGGGTCCAATTGGAGGATGGAAGTTTGTACCCGCTTAAACCGTTTGAAAGTCAACCCGAGTTGACTGCCTGGATCACTAAAGGCACAACTTTACAGGTTTTGTCAAAGGGAACAAACGTTGAGTCGTTGTAACTGACAAAAGTAACGAAAACCTTCTTGAAGTACGTGCAACAAATGGCAGATTTCGGTTTTCCAGTTTCGCATGGTACCAGGTAACGTATATATAATATTTTGGTAAGCAATGAATATGTGCATTGATATATACAGATACATGTATAATTTGCATGCCGAAGTGGGCCATTCCTTTATGATGTCTCATTATTTTTTTTATAAAATTTGTAAGTAAAGCCGTTTGGGGCCCAGCTTTCGAAAAACTACAATCCGTAATCGCATCTCAGGGACCAACTTTGCATTTTTTAAATCATTTACTACACGATTTTCTTGTTTATCTGTTCTGTCATCTTCAAGATCAATTTCTACAAGGTCATTGAAATCCTCTACTATGTTGAAATGAAAAATATGAATTTAGATATTCTAATACGTACATTTCGGATTTGTATATTGAAAGTTTTCTGGATAATTGGATTACGTGTTTTTTTATTATTATTATTAATATAATGTTTTTTATGGTTGTTTTTGTTGTAAGATGTTATGGTTAGGCCGTGTATATTAGGCCCGTTAGGTTTACTGGTACATGTATATACAATAGTTGTGCATTGTAACACTTTGGTTAATGAAAATAATTGAATACAGTTATATTTTGATATGTTTTTTTATTTAAATTATAAAATTAATCTGATTTCTCGAAACAGTTAAATGTCTTATTATGCGATTATTATTGGAACTTGAATTTCCATAAACACTTCAAATATTTTATACAGTATGATCACTTTCAATACACACATCCAAACACCTCCTTATTTCTTGTTTTTTCCTTATTTCTTGTTTTAGTTATTTAAAATTATGTCAATTAATGCTCGACTGCAATTTGAATGTGATGGGGTTGTTTTTTGCACAGATAGAGTTGATGTGTTAGTGATGATGCTGCGTATGCACGATATCATGCGATGGGGTTTAAATGCCAGCATGTAAGTACTACAAGATATATAGAAACAATCAAGTATTATATATTCTTATCTTATATTCTTATATGTATATATACAACTTACTGACATTTTTTTACCGGTCCAGTTTGTGGGTCCGCATGAGGAAGTGCGAATTGGGTTTCAACTTGAAGAAAGATGAGACCACATAGCGACTATCAAAGAATCGAGTAAAGAGGCATCTTGCATGTTATATCGATGGAGTATGCAAAAACAATAAGGAATAATGGGCAATAGATATGGTGTCAAAGTGGGTTTGGGTTTTGGGTCATACGATTGCTAACGAATTAACTTAACAAGTAATAATGGTTTGTGGGTTGGTTGCACTTGTGATTTATAGTGTCAATCCAAGCTTGCACTTGTTGCTAGGTGTGTTTTCATGTTATGTTTTCGTGTAGGTTGAAATTAATGGATCAACTTATAGACATATCTTTATGTTATTTTTCATATGTTAAGAAAAAGGACTAGTCTTGAAAAGAATTTTATCATTTGTTTGTTCATTGGGTTGTGCTTGGTGTGATGGTGTCTTATGGGTCGGCAGGTTTGTTGTCATGTTGGTTGTATTTGTTACTAGGTTGATTGTTTCGTCGTTTTGCTAGCTTCTATTCCTGTTTTTAAAAAGATCTTGAAAAGTGAACACTTCCTGCTGCAATGTAGGGATACATTTCCAATATCTATAATAAACGCGTTTATAAATGATTAAAATTATACCAGGCATCCAAACTCCAAAAGTATAAATAAATCCCAAGTTCGAAGGAGGTTAGACCAGTTCTTATCTTCCTCCATCGAAAGTTGTTAACGCACATCACGTAGATAGGCAGTAGCTGGCCAAGAGGTTTGCCAGCGATGCATACAACGATACCTTAACGGGTATTTGTGGGCCCAGAACAATTTGGTCAATTGCTTGAATCTAGCGGTTTGAAATTGATTGATAAAAAATAAATATATTTTAAATAAAATAAAGAAACGGTAGTTTGTGTTTATGTAATCGTTTTTCTATTTATTTATGTAATCGTAATGTTTTTTTGTAGGTTCGACTTCTCTTTTTTTTTTTCCGACTGTAGTTTTTTTATGTAACCAGCTTTTTTTTTTTTTTTTTTTTTTTTTTTTTTTTATTTTGTATCGTTTTTTATTTAATGCAATGTGTTTTTTTATTTATTATGTTAGTTAAGTGTTATTTGTATTTATTTATTTTATTTAAATAATAATTTAAATGAGTTAAAGTTGGAGTTTAGAGTGTAAGATATGAACGAACTAGTTAAAGGAATGTTAATGTTTTTTTGTTCTGATGTAGCGCTGATGTGGATGAAAGAAGTTCTGTTAACGAATGACTATTAAGAAAGAGAGTGGTCTTAGGGTTTTAAATTATGTGAAAAACTTAAGTAGCATGAAACCCACTTATAAGCCTAAATTAGAAACTGAAGATCCTCTATCAACCCACAAAATATTTTGATTTAAATTATTACAATGGCCTTCATACATCCATTAAATACTAGTCAACAAAAGTTACCTATCATTAGTGAAACACAAACACATTTATTCAACATAAAAGCATGAAAATAAATAGTGAATCAAATGCGTTTGTGAGCATTTTAAATAGCTCGCAAATTGTCGCATTTAATCATTCATGATTATCTGCTCACTTGGATTACGCCGATGATAATGTATCAAACACAAAACCTTGATTAAGGAAGGCACCCGAAAGCCATAACTTCAAATTTGGTAGGTTTATGTCAAATTCACAAACCGTAACCTACAATTTATGTACACAAACATTAGTTAATTCATGAGATCAAGTTATATATGTAACAAGATACGAAGTTAAACTTACATTTAAGGTAAACGTTAACACAAAATTATCACCAATGGTTGCTAAATTCGAGGTTTGAACTTGAAAACTCGTAATAGACTCAAGTGCTTTGTGGAGTGATACCGCGATACCTCGCCCTTTGTTGCAAACTAATCTTACATAGTATCCTTTTTCTTCCACTTGAAATATATCCAACTATAAGGACACAGAAAAAAAACATAAATAAAAGTAGAAATAGTGTTTAAGTATGGTAATACAAATAAAGTTTATAAGTAAAAAGTATTTTGGTTAAACCTTTGATATCTTTTTATGTATTGTAAATGAGTTTGAAATACGATTCTTTCTTAAATTTTGAGATGGGATGTTTTGGTTTGTAGCTGCTTCGATGGTTGCAATCTCATTTCTTAAGTTTTTCGCTTGCGTTTGAAGATCTTGGATGTATCGTGCTGCATCTCCAACTATCGAAGCTTTATCCATCTGTTTAAAATAAATACCTTATAAAAAATAAAATATGGTAACGACATGTATACCAACAAAACATTAATATTGAGTGTGTTGTACATATAGCTAAATTTGTGCATTACATATTAAATGATGTAGTAATATACAAATTAACACTTACGATATTGTGAGACAAAATTTAATCAAATAAGTTAAATTAGACATATATTATAACTCAAATATTTTTTTCTAAGCAATTTTAATTTTGTTTAGGGTCAATGGCGATAGAAGAATATAGTTGGCGGCTAATTATGTATAGCATTCAAGTGACCATTTATAGTTAAAAAAATTTCGTCACAAGAAAGACTTTTTGAGTTTGACAATATCATGTCTATCCATTCCTTTAGCAGCAAAAATATTTAAATAATTCGAAATAATGTTCAACACATCATGGATAATTATTAATTAAAGAATCTAAGAAAAAAAATCTTAGTTATTGGATCATACCGCGGTAACATTATTGTATATACGTTTGAAAATTTTATAATCAAAGGGTATTCAGATTTGCATTTTGAAAATTTAATCATGTATTTTAAAATATTATAATCAAATAATAAGCGGTTACAAAACATGTTTTTACATAAATGACGTTTGAATGTACTATAATCATTATCTAGGTGTTTGCAAATTACACATTCTATTTAATTCAGGAGGTTTTACAAGGGTATAGAGAAATAATATGATGTAAATGAAAAATTAGAAACTACATTTTTCAGCATTAAAGGTATTGTTACTTTTTCATTTTTACGTTTTAAGACTCTTATATCATACGGAGTAGTTATTTATTTTTATATTAGTCAATCACTATTAAATGATTATTTACAATTTAGAAATGTAATAATAAAAAAATTCCATCTGAAATGCAAACCCAAACACCTGTCAAAACATAATACTTACTACAATAAGTATAAATATTGATATAGAAAACGCTAATATTCACAACAATAAATATTGATATAAAAGATATTTACAATAATGTTAATCACTTGAATTTTATTACGTTCACTAAGTAACTAAGTTCAAATTCTCGTTATAAATAATACCACATGTGTCTCATTATAACTGTCACGTTTTAAATTTTAACAATTTTTCATATTCAAACTTTGAACTTAAATGTTTTTGTTTTTGTCGTACAATATTTGATTAAAATTGGGCTTAAAATACTTTACGCTATAACTCTCATTAGATATTATGTAACGAAAACAAAAAAAAAATTAAGGTTAAAATTGAAAATTAAAAACCTTAAAAAATAAAAACATAAAACTGACATAAATGACACAAATGAACTACGTACGAAGTGACATTTTTCAAAAGTGTAGTATATTTAATGTAGTACCCCCTAACATCTTGCATTCATGCAAGAGTTCATGTAATTAAGAAAGATCTAACCTTAGTAATGTTTGGAACCAAAGATCGTAACGCATAAAGCTTCTCCTTCATTCCGCTTCTCCTTTTCCGCTCGGAAATCAAAGTCCTCGTCCTATCGCCCTTCACCCCACTCCCACTTTTTCTCCTCGACGTCGTTTCTTGATTTCCCGTTGTCACAGTTTCAGAAGAATCATCATCATCGTCACCAAAAACCTCACTAACCTTCACGTCCTCCTCTTCATCATTCCAGATCATATCCAAATTCGGCTCCATTATCACTTCGTAATCACCAATGTTAGTACCACCACAAGAACTAACAATAGGTTCATTGTGGTTATAGGGTATTGGTGGTAATTCAAGCTCTACACAACTATCGGTTAAGTGATTGCATTCGTAGTTTATACAAAACTTTTCAATAGGATCCGTTGTCTCCGCTTGAATGTTAGAAATGAAGTTTTCGAATTCGGTTTCTTGCATGAAATCGGGTTGGAACATGTTGAAGTTTCCTCCATTGAAATGGCTAGTTGAGTACTCTTTGTTGTCCATATTTTTGATTTTTAAACCATAATATGATAGTAATAAAGTTCTAGACATGCTAAAATACATAAATAAGATATACATATATAAATAGAGATACTAGTGTAAAAGGAATCATGTATAGAGCATCTCCTAGCGTGATTGGTTATTATAAAATATGAGTTGACATCGACATTTTATTATATTATATATATATATGTAGACAATGTAACTAAGAATATAAGTAGCAACATTCATTCCTCTACTCGAACCTAAAGGTAGTCAGCGAGTCGAGTAGTATAAGTTATCCCTCTATCAAAGAATATAGGGACTAGTACCAGACCTTTTCGCTAATAATGTGAAAATAGTACAAACTGTTATAATTTTAGTTGTTTATAACAACTTTTAGTATGCTAATCTAAATACAAACTTCTTATAATATAAGAGTAGAATGTATATAAAAGAAAGGAGAGAATACTTCTTGAAAGTATATTAGAATGGTGCAAGTGGTTTAGCTTGCAATACATGGCTATTTATACTACAAACAAAGCTACCCAATATTGACTAAGTATTAGTACAAAATTGACTATCCACATATAAATATTATTATTATTATTATAACACTCCCCCTTGGATATCAATTTTATTTTGTTGAAGATCAACTATAAGTTACTGTCTCATTAAAAACCTTGCTAAAGAAAACCCAGTGGGAAAAAACTTTAGCTAAGGAAAAAAGAGTGCAGCATGGAGTTGACTCCCCCTCAAGTAGACATCACTTCAGCTGTTATATCTTTTGAACATGTCTCATGCCAATGTTATGAACGTGTGTTCTGAAAATTGCAGTTGGAAGTGCTTTCGTGAAAATATCAGCAGAGTTTTTGCTGGATTGAACATATCTCATTTAAATCTGGTTGTCTTTAATGAGATTTTGAGTGTATGAGAAGAATCTAGGAGGTTTTGTTCGGTCACTTTTGATATACCCTTCTTTCATCTGTGCTATACAAACTGCATTATCTTCATAGATAGTTGTTGGACTTTTGTCGAGTTCTATTCCACAAAAATCAGTAATGAGTTGTGTCATTGATCTCAACCAAAAACATTCCCGAGTAGCTTCATGTAATGCAATCACTTTAGCATGATTTGATGATGTTGCAATAAGTGTTTGTTTTTGAGAATGCCATGATATTGCAGTACCTCCATTTAGGAATATATATCCAGTTTGAGATTTAGCTTTATGTGGATCAGATAAATAACCTGCATCTGCATAACCAACCAAATCTTGTTTTGATTTGTTAGAATAAAATAATCCTAAATCAGTTGTTCCTCGAAGGTATCGAAATATGTGTTTGATCCCATTCCAATGTCTTTTGGTAGGAGCAGAGCTGAACCTTGCCAACAAATTAACTGCAAAAGAAATGTCAAGTCTTGAACAATTTGTAAGATACATAAGAGCTCCAATTGCACTAAGATATGGTACTTCTGGTCCCAGAATATCTTCATGATCTTCACATGGACGAAATGGATCAGCTTCAACATTGAGTGATCTAACAACCATTGGAGTACTTAATGGTTTTGCCTTGTCCATATTGAAACGTTTCAAAATCTTTTCAGTATATGTTGTTTGATGTACAAGTAAACCATTAGACATATGCTCAATTTGTAAACCAAGGCAATACTTGGTTTTTCCGAGATCTTTCATTTCAAATTCTTTCTTTAGAAGTTGAATGGCTTCATGGATCTCTTTATTTGTACCTATGATGTTAAGATCATCAACATAAACAGCTATGATCACATATCCGGATGTTGTTTTCTTAATGAAAACACAAGGGCAAGTAAGGTTATTTGTATACCCTTTGCTTATCAAGTAATCACTTAATCGGTTATACCACGTACGTCCCGATTGTTTTAACCCATATAAAGATCTTTGTAATTTAATCGAACACATTTCTTTGGGTTTTGCATTTGATGCTTCTGATACCTTAAATCCTTCAGGTATCTTCATATATATATCACTATGAAGTGATCCATATAGATAAGCAGTAACAACATCCATGAGATGCATTTATAATTTTTTAGAAATTGTCAGGCTGATTAAGTATCTAAAAGTAATTGCATCCATAACAGGGGAATAAGTTTCTTCATAATCAATTCCCGATCTTTGAGAAAAACCTTGAGCTACAAGTCTAGCTTTATACCTTGTAACTTAATTTTTCTCATTTCTTTTTCGGACAAAAATCCATCTGTATCCTACAGGTTTCACATCTTTAGGAGTGAGAACGATGGATCCGAAAACTTTTCTTTTATTGAGTGATTCTAACTCAGCTCGTATTGCTTCTCTCCATTGAGCCCAATCATGTCTATTTTGACATTCAACTATAGATGTTGGTTCTGGATCATCATCATTATTCATGATGTCATATGCAACATTAAATGAAAACTTCTCATCAAGATTTTTTATTTTATTTCGGTTCCATAATATTTTTGAATGTGCATAATTGATTGCAATTTCTGTATTGACATCATCAATCTCCTCTGCAGTAGGAGTACTAATTTGTGATTCTTCTTGAACACTTTCTTTTACCTCATTATCAGCTGATTTTATTTTCGAGGATTTTTATCTTCGGAAACAATTGATCTTCCACGTTTCATGCATGGCAAAGACTCAAGAGTGACATTATTGCCAACTTTTGGAATTTCAATTCGAGCTGGAGCATTTACTGCTATTATATATGATTTAGTCACTCTTTTTGTATCTTTAAATGCATCACGTAATCGATTTGCAAGTTTCTTGCATATGCATTATTTTTGAACTTTCGTTTCACATTCTTTTGTACGAGGATCAAGATACCTTAATTGATGTTCACACCATGAAACATCATTTTATTTATTTTTCATTTCTCCCCCTAATCTAGGGAATAATTTTTCATTAAAATGACAATCAGCAAAACGTGCTGTAAAAACATCACCCGTCATGGGTTCAATATATCTTATAATTGAAGATGTTTCATATCCAATATATATATATATATATATATATATATATATATATATATATATATATATATATATATATATATATATATCTCCATCCTCCTTTGAGGGCTCATTTAGTGTGTTGTGGTGGTGCAACTAGAGCATACACTGCACAACCAAATGTTCTAATGGTGGGAAAAATTTGGCTCTCGGCCAAAATCAAGTTGTCGGGAAGAATATGTATGACTTGCACTTCGTCTAATATAAATTAATGTCGCAACATGTAAATTTACATGTCCCCATATAAATATTGAGAGTTTTGTACTCATTACCAATTGTCTAGTTATTAGCTGCAAGCGTTTATCTATTGATTCAGCAAAACCAATTTTGTGTATGCACATGAGCAACTGGATTGTTCAATCCCTGTAGACATATAATAATCATTAAATGGTTGAGATGTTAACTCACCAGCATTATCAAGTCTCATCCTTTTAATAGTGTAATCAGAATAATGTGTTCTCAATTTGATAATTTGTGCAAGAAACTTTGCAAATACCATATTATGGCTTGATAACACACAAACATGAGACCATCCGCTAGATGCGTCTATTAGAAACATGAAATATCAAAATGGTCCACATGATGGATGAATTGGTCCATATATATAACCTTGAATTCTTTCAAGAAACATTGGTGATTCTTTCTCAATATTCTTTTCATTAATCACCATATGTGTTTTTCATTAATCACCATATGTGCTTTTTCATTAATCACCATATGCGCTTTTCATCATATATCCTTTTCATCATAAGCGCTTTTAATCATATGCGTTGTGTTTTTCATCATATGCACTTTTCATCATATGCGCTTTTAATCATATGGGTTGTGCTTTTCATTATATGCACTTTTCATCATATGCGCTTTTAATCATATGCGCTGCGCTTTTCATCATATGCACTTTTTATCACATGCGCTTTTAATCATATAACCTTTTCACCATATGCGCTTTTAATCATATGCGCCGTGCTTTTCATCATATGCACTTTTCATCATATGCATTTTTAATCATATGCGCTGCGCTTTTCATCATATGCGCTTTTCATCATATGCACTTTTTATCATATGCGCTTTTAATCATATATTCTTTTCACCATATGCGCTTTTAATCATATGTGCTTTTTGGTGCTATATAGATATTTCTCATTTCCGGTTATCATTGACTGATAATCATATCCGTTATGATATATATCAGAGAAACTTAACAAATTTCTCTTTGATTTGGGAGAAAACAAGGCATTGTTTATCAGAAAATTCGTACCATTTGGTAATATGAATTTTTTTTTTGCCTTTCCCATTCCTTTTGTCAAGTTTCCAGGACCTGATATAGTATTTATAATTCCTTCATTTGATTTAAATCAACGAAATATTTCTTAGATTTGATCATAGTGTGCATGTTACCACTATCTACAATACATAAGTCTTTACCATTTAATTGATGATGTATTTCAGCAAGATTCATACTAAAACTTCAAATAAGATAAGCAAATAATGAGTAATATTTCAGCCAGATAATCAAATTATATTACCTGCAAACAAGTTACAATCCGAAGTACATAAAAGATAACACCTAATAAACATATATATATTATGGTCTAAAATCATTTACTTAGGAGTGATATATAACAAGCTAGTCATCTTAGAAAATTCAGGTCATTTAAGTCTGAAGGTAGCTCAGGGTTTACTTTACGAATACATTTGACTCGCGAAGGGTAGTACCTTAACAACTAATTATCAACTAGACATTGATTTGTAAACCCATTTTAGGCATAACTATAACAATCATCCTTAAAACAGAAAAGGCAGAATACTAAATCAAATACGTGTGTGAAATTATCGTTGATATTACAGTAACATATAGAGCATCAACTAAAAATAGACTGTACCTAGCTTACCTAAATCGAGTGTATGTCTTTATATTGGATAAAATTGAGAATTCAAAGAACTTAAATGTGGTTTTCAAGTTAATAACATGAATGCAATATTAAGAAGCTTTTCATACATGTACTGTACGTATGTAGTATGTACTAGAGAGTGTGCATAGCAGATAACCTAGTTAGTATATATATCTAAATATACATGTATGTTTGTGTGTAATAATAGTACGACCTTTAAAATATGTATGAGAAATGAGAGTATTTTTACATCGTGAGCACATAATATATAAAAACATACATACAGTTAATCCAGTTTTTCTTAGATTGAAAATGGTACTCATATATAAATGTTAGATAACATAAATGTAAATGTTAGTATACGTAAATAAATGTTAGATAACATAAATATAAATGTTAGTAAACAAAAATGATAATTAGGTGACAATGTCGACAATATATTATCCGGGCGGTATAACCGACCATATATCATTCAGGTGGCAGAGCCAACCATATATCATTCAGGTGGCAGAGCCAACCATATAATAAGAACAATACAAGTGCAATAATAACTTAATAAAAGTTAGTAGTCCAAAATTTGATATGTCCGAGTCTGAAATTATTAATAATTTCATACCTTGATTAGTGACTCGTGATCGTTTGAGATATCATTTGATTACACTAAGCTCTTCGTGCTGATAACGTGTTATAATTTTAGTTGTTTATAACAACTTTTAGTATGCTAATCTAAATACAAACTTCTTATAATATAAGAGTAGAATGTATATGAAAGAAAGGAGAGAATACTTCTTGAAAGTATATTAGAATGGTGCAAGTGGTTTAGCTTGCAATACATGGCTATTTATACTACAAACAAAGCTACCCAATATTGACTAAGTATTAGTACAAAATTGACTATCCACATATAAATATTATTATTATTATTATTATTATAACACAAACAAAAATATAGAAAGAAATTAAATAACATACCTACATGGAGTCGATATAACAATAAAAAAAATATACGGAGTATAAATTTAGTAATCACCAACTTCCTTTACAAATGAACCGTTAAAATTAAAACCTTCATCGTCAATATCCAAACCTACACGAATAATGCTACACCAAACACCCTTGTAAGCAGCATGTCATGTTATATATTACAGGCAAAAGACCGTACCCTATGTGCGTCGATATTGAAACCTAAAATAAATTTTACATGGTTATAAATCTCTACCACTAAATCCCCTGCAATTTCTATTTTCCCTTTAGATGATCCAATATTTACTCCCCGCCCCGTAAACATTATCTCATTTCATCATTTTTTTTTTGAACGGCAATATCGACATCGAATGCTCAATTTGTCACCCACACACGCGTTAGGAGGAAGCCCAATTCGCGACGATGTTGGCAGTACCATCGAAGGTTGGGAAAACTCCCCCAGAGACCTTCCCAAATCGTATTGATGTTGGCAGTACCATCAAATATTGGAAACTCCCTGCTTGGAGTGAGGATTGAACCTGGGTTGGCAGTACCCCAAATTGAATATCACCTCAATACCACTCAAGCTAAGCTTCGGTGGTATCTCATTTCATCATTTGATCTAAGACATTTTAAGCCAACAAATCTAAGAAAAAATATGTTTTAAATTCTCAAGTTTTTAATTCATAAAAGGAGGAAAAGAGGGAAAGGGGAAATTTATATAAGGGTATAGTAACATATATATTTAGCTACTGTTATGAAAGTCAAATAATGTGTGCCAATTTTGTGGCTACAACTCACCTACCAAATTGCACAGTAGTTTATTTTTACTATAAATACATGATGATGTAGTTTGTAAAATATGCACTCTCTTGAATATATTTCACATATACATTCTCTCTCTCTCCTTTCTATTATTCTTTAATTAGATACTATTTACTAAATGTAGTTATAAGCCTACTGAATTATAACACGTTATCAGCACGAAGTGCTCCGTATAATCAAGGTTCATCTAAGCAAGCACAAGTCACTAATCAAGGTAATAATAATAATAAAAAAAATTCTTTAACGATATCTTCTATTATTTATTAGTAAGGTAAATATTATTATCATCATAACTAACATTTATATTTATGTTATATATGGTCGGTTATACCACCTGAATTATATTTCTGTAATCTAACTATTATTAACTTCACTAACATTTATATTTATGTTATATATGGTCGGTTATACCTCCTGAATTATATTTCTGTAATCCAACTATTATTAACTTCACTAACATTTATATTTATGTTATATATGGTCGGTTATACCGCCTGAATTATATTTCTGTAATCTAACTATTATTAACTTCAATAACATTTATATTTATGTTATATATGGTCGGTTATACCGCCTGAATTATATTTCTGTAATCCAACTATTATTAACTTCACTAACATTTATATTTATGTTATATATGGTCGGTTATACCGCCTGAATTATATTCCTGTAATTTAATTCTTATTAACTTCACTAACATTTATATTTATGTTATCTAACATTTATGATTACTTATGCAATTAATCATTACTTATTTCATGCATACTAATGTTTATTCTTAAATTTATTATTTATGCATAATATGTTTATTCCCTTAATCTTCGTATTTATACTAAACATATTTATACTAAATGTATTTTATAGTAATCATATTT